>NW_026733876.1:0-51101 GCF_028476545.2 Physella acuta | reverse complement strand
TGAAATTTTCGGGGGCGGGGGTAGAATTTTCTGGGAGGGGGCGGACACTGGAAAAAGTATATAATTATATTTCATTGAATGGGACGGTAGACATGGTTTTTTTTTTGGGGGGGGGGCGGTGGAGGGGGGGGGGGGTTGGAGGGGTGGGGGGGGTGGGGGTGGGGGGGGGGGGGCGGTTTGGAGGGGTGGGGGGGTGGGGGTGGGGGGGCGGTGTGTGGAGGGGGTGGTGTGTGTGGGGGGTGGGGGTGGGGGGGTGGGGATGGTGTGTGGGGTGGGGGTGGGGTGGTGTGTGGTGGGGTGGGGGGTGGTGTCTGGGGGTCGGGGGGGTGGGGGTGGGGGTGGTGTGTGGGGGGGGTGGGTTGGTTTTAGTTTAGAGAAAAGAGACAGCACTATCAGCCTAGCGCCCGTTGTACCCTTCCTCAACGGGCCATTTATCTAGTTAATAATAATAGTTTCGCTGTCTGTCTGTCTGACAAGAACGCTCTGTCTGACAAGAACGCTCTGTCTGACAAGAACGCTCTAGAGAAAACACAAGCAATTTAAAAACATGCACAGTAATTCGAAAAACGAAATATGACGTCGACACATTTAGCGTAGAGTAGAACATAATCTCAAACCAGAGAGTGCACACAGTAATGTAATGACGTCATTGATTCTCGCGTAAGTAAACATTGAAAAAAAGGAAATGTTGTCTAATCTAAATGGTTTGCGTGAAGAGTTTCTTGCATACAATTCTTCGGGTAGGGGCGAAGCCCCACCCCCCGCGTAAGAACGTCTGAGCCCCCCCCCCCCCCTCCCCAACTCAAAAGAAATTTCCTCATCGATACTCTATAATAAAATTACCGCCTAATTAATGTGTCTAATCTAAAAAGTGGTTTTCTTGCAATGGGACGGTAGACATGTTTTTTTTTTGGGGGGGGGGGGGGGTGGGTGGAGGGGTGGGGTGTGTGTGTGTGTGGGGGGGGGTGGTGTGTGGGGGTGGGGGGTGGTGTGTGGGGGGGTGGGTTGGTTTCAGTGTTTTCTTTCAGACTTTTTCCTCCCCGGAGAGGGGTGGGGGTACTTGAAATTTTCGGGGGCGGGGGTAGAATTTTCTGGGAGGGGGCGGACACTGGAAAAAGTATATAATTATTATTTCGTTGAATGGGACGGTAGACATGTTTTTTTTTGGGGGGGGTGGGGGGTGGGGGCAGTGTGTGGAGGGGGTGGTGTGTGGGGGTGAGGGGTGGGGGTGGTGTGTGGTGGGGGGTGGGGGTGGGGTTGGTGTGTGGGGGGTGGGGGGTGGGGTGGGGGTGGTGTGTGGGGGGGTGGGTTGGTTTTAGTTTTAGAGAAAAGAGACAGCACTATCAGCCTAGCGCCCGTTGTACCCTTCCTCAACGGGCCATTTTTCTCGTTATTAATACTAATAGTTTCGCTGTCTGTCTATCTGACAAGAACGCTCTGTCTGACAAGAACGCTCTAGAGAAAACACAAGCAATTTAAAAACTCTCACAGTGAAACGAAAGACGAAGTATGACGTCGACACATTTAGCACAGAGTAGAAAATAATCTCAAACCGGAGAGTAAACATTGAATAAAAAGGAAAGTTTGTCTTATCTAAGTGGTTTGCGTGAAGAGTTTCTTTCATACAATTCTTCGGGTAGGGGCGAAGCCCCACCCCAGCGGTAAGAACGTCTGAGCCCCCCCCCCCTCCCTAACTCAAAAGAAATTTCTTCATCGATACTCTATAATAAAATTACCGCCTAATTAATGTGTCTAATCTAAAAAGTGGTTTTCTTGCAATTTCTTTAATGGGTAGTGGCTAAGCGCGACACCAGTGTTTCTTTCAGACTTTTTCCTCCCCGGAGAGGGGTGGGGGTAATTGAAATTTTCGGGGGCGGGGGTAAAATTTTCTGGGAGGGGGCGGACACTGGAAAAAAGTATATAATTATATTTCGTTGAATGGGACGGTAGACATGTTTTTTTGGGGGGGGGGGGGTGGGGTGGGGGTGTGTGTGGGGGGGGGGGGGATGGGGGGGTGGGGGGGTGGGGGGTGGTGGGGGTGGGGGGTTGTGTGTGAGGGGTGGGTTGGTTTTAGTTTTAGAGAAAAGAGACAGCACTATCAGCCTAGCGCCCGTTGTACCCTTCCTCAACGGGCCATTTTTCTCGTCTATAATAATAGTTTCGCTGTCTGTCAAGAACGCTCTGTCTGACAAGAACGCTCTAGAGAAAACACAAGCAAAATAAAAACATGCACAGTAATTCGAAAAAACGAAATATGACGTCGACACATTTAGCGTAGAGTAGAACATAATCTCAAACCAGAGAGTGCACACAGTCATATGACGTCATTGATTATCGCGTAAACATTGAAAAAAAGGAAATGTTGTCTAATCTAAATGGTTTGCGTGAAGAGTTTCTTGCATACAATTCTTCGGGTAGGGGCGAAGCCCCACCCCCCGCGTAAGAACGTCTGAGCCCCCCCCCCCCCCCCCTCCCCAACTCAAAACGAAATTTCCTCATCGCTACTCTATAATAAAATTACAGCCTAATTAATGTGTCTAATCTAAAAAGTGGTTTTCTTGCAATGGGAAGGTAGACATGTTTTTTTTTTGGGGGTTGGGGGGGGGGGGGGGGAGGGGTGGAGGGGTGGGGGGGTGGTGTGTGGGGGGGTGGGGGGTGGTGTGTGGGGGGGGGTGGGTTGGTTTCAGTGTTTCTTTCAGACTTTTTCCTCCCCGGAGAGGGGTGGGGGTACTTGAAATTTTCGGGGGCGGGGGTAGAATATTCTGGGAGGGGGCGGACACTGGAAAAAGTATATAATTATATTTCGTTGAATGGGACGGTAGACATGTTTTTTGGGGGGGGGGTGGGGGGTGGGGGGGCGGTGTGTGGAGGGGGTGGTGTGTGGGGGTGAGGGGTTGGGGTGGGGGTGGTGTGTGGTGGGGGGTGGGGGTGGTGTGTGGGGGTGGGGTGGGGGTGGTGTGTGGGGGGTGGGTTGGTTTTAGTTTAGAGAAAAGAGACAGCACTATCAGCCTAGCGCCCGTTGTACCCTTCCTCAACGGGCCATTTATCTAGTTAATACTAATAGTTTCGCTGTCTGTCTATCTATCTATCTATCTATCTGTCTGACAAGAACGCTCTAGAGAAAACACAAGGAAAATAAAAACATGCATAGTAATTCGAAAAACGAAGTATGACGTCGACACATTTAGCGCACAGAGTAGAAAATAATCTCAAGCCGGATAGTGCACACATTGATATGACGTCATTGATTTGGTCTAATTTGGTCTAATCTAAGTGGTTTGCGTGAAGTTTCTTTCATACAATTCTTCGGGTAGGGGCGAAGCCCCACCCCCGCGTAAGAACGTCTGAGCCCCCCCCTCTCCCCAACTCAAAAGAAATTTCCTCATCGATACTCTATAATAAAATTACCGCCTAATTAATGTGTCTAATCTAAAAAGTGGTTTTCTTGCAATTTCTTTAATGCAATTCTTCGCGTAGTGGCTATGCGCGACACCAGTGTTTCTTTCAGACTTTTTCCTCCACGGAGAGGGGTGAGGGTACTTGAAATTTTCGGGGGCGGGGGTAGAATTTTCGGGGAGGGGGCGGACACTGGAAAAAGTAAATAATTATATTTCGTTGAATGGGACGGTAGACATGTTTTTTAGGGGGGGGGGTGTGGGGGGGGTGTGTGGGTGGGTGGGGGGTGGTGTGTGTGGGGGTGGGGGGTGGTGTGTGTGGGGGTGGGGGGTGGGTGGGGGGGTGTGGGGGTGGGGGGTGGGGGGTGGTTTTAGTTTAGAGAAAAGAGACAGCACTATCAGCCTAGCGCCCGGTGTATCCTTCCTCAACGGGCCATTTTTCTCGTCTTTAATATGCACACTAATTATTGGCTTCATGCGAATTCTGCTTAAAATTGAAAGACACGGATTCATTTTAAAAAAGCAGTTTTAATGTACTACTGTAACGTGGCTTTACGATTCTTGCGTAGCTTGTAATATTTTCTTCTCTCGCGATATACCCATTTAAAATTACCTCCCCTGTATATTTTATTGAGTGCCATAAGATCAGTTTGGACCAATGGCTTCGATCACTCGCCGGCTGATCGATCTTCATTCCCGGATCAATACCGATAACAGAGATCACATCCAATCAGTTACAATTAGCTAAAATCGACCAGCAGGGCCTAAAAGTTTTTGCCAATTTGTTTTTGTTTCTCCAACAATATTGTCTCCCTTGTTACTATTGATGTTCAATGATCGTGCATATAGTATATAGATCTAGGCCTAATTATAGCAGGAGGGGAGGGGGTTCTTTTTCTTATATCGTGTGGCAGTGGCGTAGCGAGGTCTGGTGTCACCCGGTGCAGCACTTAATGGTGTCACCCCGAAAGGCGACCCTTCATGAGGACAAACTTTCAATTTTCGATTTGCACCCCCCCCCCCCCTTTAAACTTTCAATATGCACCCCACCTCAAACTTTCGATTTGCACCTCTTAAAAGACTATTTAACACTCGAATTAATCACTTAATTAAGTGGAATTATCATTTTTCTCTATATATTTTGCTATTTTTTGGCTTGGTGTCACCCCCCCCCCCTAAATGGTGTCACCCGGTGCGGTCCGCATCGCTAGCCCCCCCCCCCCCCCCCCCCCCTCGCTACGTCTCTGTCGTGTGGTGTGATAGTGTAGAATAATGTTATTTACACAGCCTTTGAGTATCTTGATACACATTTTTTGTTACGCTTTAAGCTGAATGGGAACAAGTTGAAACAACGGGCTGACTAATTAAAAAAACAAAACCAACTGTTTACGTAACTACGATTAATGTGAATCGTCGATTTAAAAAAAAAAATCACGTTTTGTATTACAAAAATGGTTTGTGTGTGCGGTGGAATTAGAGATGGGTTTTAACATTTTTACTTTCTCGTATACAAAGTATAGTTGAGGAAGTATTGCAATCGTGCAAAAAATCGAAATCGAGATTTTACACCTCCCTAGGTCGGAAAAACATAGGTTTGCAATTTTGTCCTTATGTCTGCGTGTACCTGTCTGTGAAAACTGTAACTTGAGTGCCGTTTCAGCTAGGTTGATGACATTTCATATATACGAATTATATCAAATTTGTAGTTCTGTATTAAACTAAATTTTCAGCGGAGCGTATTCTACTTTTGGTTTCTCAAAAGCCTATAACTTGAGTATTGTTTCAGATAAATGGACAAAAATCACACAAATAAAAAAAAGATATTATTTTCTGTCTTCTTTCAAATTTTGAGTAATTTCCGGTGACCGGAAGTAGTACTTTACGCTATTTCCGATTTCTCAAAAAAGTTTAAGTAATTAAAAACTGATTAAAAATCATGTCTATATCCCCAGTTCACATGACCCGTAGTGTCTAAATTTATAAGTATGTTCGAGAAAGTTTAGGGGAGATCACACCCGCTTTATTTATTATATGGGGTGTTGATCTAAGTTGTTTTATAATGCTAAGGTCGAAGGGGGTAAACATGTTACATGTGTTTAAGGGAGAAAGGGACTAATAGTAAAAACCATATTTTTTTTCTACTGATGAAATACATATTTTTATTATATTTTAATAACCTTAGACATCACAAAAATGTATTAATTGGAGCAAATTTAATATTTAAGACTTTTATCACTTTTTAGATATAGGGCCTACTGTAGAGTGTTAAAAACTCATTACCTACTAATGGCAAAGCAAATGCATAGAACTTATTGCCACGAATGAGTAGTTAGAAGGAAATTGTAATATCTTTAAAAAAAATTTTTTTGTGATTTTTAATTAACCCATGTCACCACAAACTATCCTAATGCCTCATGTTATGTCTATATCGATGTCACCCTGGGTTTTTCACGACCTGTGTATTTGATGTCACCACTAGCTAACCCAAGTCACCACTAACTTTACTAGGCTTATCCCATGTCACCACTAACTGGCCCGTATCACCACTTGCTATCCCAATTCACCACAGTTAGCCATTATTCTCAACAACATCGAACAAACCGTAAGACAAAAAGGAAAATATGACTGTTCCATAGAAACACAAACACTACTTACAGATTGTTCCCAATGAAAAAAACGTAGATTGTTCCCTATAAAAACAAACAACTTACAGATTGTTCCTGATCCGTATCCGCCATGTCTTTAGGTAAACAACTTCAACCTGAGCACGATTTGATCAACTGATCAGACATCGATCACATAGACCAGGTGTTCAGCCCTATCGGCTGATTGGAAGTCAACTGCACGCATTCCAGTCCACACATTCGAACAATAGCAGGCCGCGGGTTATTGTTGTCATTAGCAACATTCGATCAAACGGGAGTTGCGTCCCTTTACACTTGGCTGACTTCGCAAGTTGGGCAACGGAGCGAGTTAGTGTACAACTTATTTGATTGTGTGGGACTTGTAATGAAGTCGTAATCACTGATAAATATTCATTAGCACTGCATGGCGTGTATACAGGGATCGAATTCTAGATGATGCTTGACAGCTCACTTAGTATACACATTAAGTATTGATGAAATTCTTGGTTGTCGCGTAGGCTACACAATGACATGTTTTTTTTACAGAAACAAGTCGCCATGCACCTTAGAAGTTCTGTCTTCTGCTGTCCAGGACGCAACTAAGAAAGAACTTGGATCAGTAAAGTTAAAGACACTAGATGACTAGTTGGGCCACGCAAGTTGAACCACCACATAGCCAACACCACGGGATTGGCATCCGTTCTTGCTAGTTTTTAAGTTACAACAGTGACCTGTGCCATCAACCCCCCACCCACGGGCTCAGAAAAAGTATTGCCACACTAAGGCTGTAATGAGAAGCCAGTCACGTGGAACATAACAATAGCGTGATCGAAGGCAATAAATATTAACTGGCAGAGTTGGTGGTAATAAGGGCTATTAATAGCCACATACATGTTTAATTGTGCCTAGCCTGAGAATCATTAGCTGCGGTAAGGAAGGGGGCAGAGTGTCCACTGTTTAAGAATTACGCCGGCCAAAATTCAGAACTTAAGACAGAGATTAAGTAAATCAAGTAGAAACCAACTTATCACACAAGGCAAACAATTTGACAAAGCATTAAAAATGCACTGTTTGAGACGATCCAGTGACACTAACGGATAGTCTCAGCATGTTGGTACAAAAGCAATTGTGCTGACCAGAGACACAGGTAAAAGTAAAATAGATTTACCAAGGGCCGTAATCCTACTTATTTGAACTAGAGTATACAGTGTTGTCTTTCCATATAGGCATAGCATAGAATATAAAAATGGTCAAGAAATTAGCAAATTCCACTAAACCCAGCCCCACAGTATTTTAGCATGGACACAAAAATACACTGCAACACCACACAGTACAAAAATTAAACAACACAAAAATCAGTAGGTCTTATTAGATAATTTATTTGCAACGACCTAACCAACTTCAGCCTCATCTTTATTTGCCAGGTAGAATGATACCATCATACTGCAATAGTTAAAAAACAAAAGGTTAATGATTCAAAAAGAAAATACTATAAATAAAAATGTACATGCTGTTGATTAACAAAAAATGACATGTTCACTCTCACTGAACAACAACATGAATTCCCAATGTAAGGAGCACAATTGTGTAGTGTTCTTACAACTTGAAGAAAATAAAAATCCTGACCTGATACAGATGTTTTAACTAATTTTTAAAATCATGCGACATTAGTACTCTCATTATAATGAAAGTTATTGAACACCTTTCTCTGGCCTAAGGGACAGAACATAACTATTCTAAGGTTACATCCCAAGTTTAAATTATTATAAGATTAATGATAAAACGATCTTGTTTCTAACATTAAACTTGTGTAATCTGTTCATGATCTAAGTGCAATATATTTCCAATTTAACTATTACTAAAACAGCAGTCCAACTAGTTAATTATTCAAAAAGGAAAATAAAGTAATTTATGGTCTGCTCTAGTTGAGTAGCCTAGGCTTAGATCAGGTAAATGTTTTTTTTAGTGTTTTGGAAATGATAGGCTACTTGAAAAGAAAATAAGAGCAGACATTTTGTCAGCAGACAGTAGCTTGAGTAACCATTGACATTTATTCTTATAGCCCTGAAACTTGTCTGCAATTAAAATTACCAGAACACCCTCCAAACAAAACATGGCGGAAAGGTAAATGTGAGCACACAGCAGGTTATTAGTGTAAACCCTGTCTGTATGAATTGTGAAAGCGTCCACTTATTTAACAAGTGAACGCTGTCACAAAATATTCATCATGTCTAAAAAAAAAAAAAATAATGAAAAGAAACTTGTTGAAATTGAATCTGTGAATGGTTAAAACAAGTTTCTTTGATAAAAAATATATAACTTCACACCTTTTGTTGAAACCACTTCATGCACTCATCTTTGCTAATTCTGTGTTTGGCACCAATAGCACTCTTTCTACGTCTGCGCTGACTGATGTTGAAACCTGTAAAGTAAACAAGAACAAAGTCAGACCAGCCCACAAGCAATTAGACTCACATTATTTAAAAAACAAACAACCAATATACAAACCTGGGCGCCCAAGAACAATGTAGAAGTCCATACCATAGATACCAATTCCAGGGTCGTACTTGATACCCAAGTCAATGTGTTCCTGAATACCGAAGCCAAAGTTGCCAGTTGCAGAGAAGTTATTTTTCCTCAACTCGTACTCACGCACCTAGGTAAAAAAAAACAACATTAAACAATTGTGTAAGGTAAGGTAAAAAACAAACAAAAACAAATGCATTCATAATATTCAATTTCATAAACAGTCATATAGCATGTGCCCTGCATTTAGTAACAATAATGACTATTTTAGTCAGTCTGAGTTGCTAACAGGAAATTCATATAGCACATCAGATTAGTCAGGCTAGCAACAAAAGTTGTAAGCCCGTGCCAGCGTGCAGATTTGTTTACCACCAATTGAATCAGGAGTGCCACTGATATTTCTAGTAAATCCTGTAACTCAATAGCTCTAATTATAAACCTGCAACCTAAATAACGTTAGAACTCTAAAAACTTAGAATAAATAAAACCAGTAGGCTTATGATTTCATAAGAATGGATGTATATCATGATCAGTATAGAGTTCTTTGGTGGTGCAGAGCAACACCTTTGATAAAACAATGCGCACTCGAAAGCATCTTGAAAAGACAACACAAAATATGTCCTGATCTTAAATCGCGTGCTGTAGGCTAACTATTCCACCTTATACTAAGACATTTCCAGGACATCCCTCAAGCGCAAATCAAATGTACAAAATTGTAGTAAACATTACAACCCACATATGCTCGTCTAAACTGCCAAAATTATCAGATTGATAACCAGATAACACTGAAACTACACAAGACTAAGTTTACTAATCTAGGGAAAAATTGGTCAATACAGAAAAGTGGCACCCCTGTGTCTCCACCCTTACAGGACAAGATATTTAAAAAAAAAAAAAAATCTGCAAGTATACACAAGCTAAAACAAACCTTCAAGCCCTTTTCCAGGATTTCCTCAGCCTTTGCACCACGAACTGTGCAGTGAACAGCGATCTTTTCATTACGTCTGATACCAAAAGACCTCACAGTGTAACGAGCTGAAATAAAAGAAACCACACATAAATTTGTACTTAACATCAAAGTCAAGGCAGGTCAGAACATTTTGAACAGCTTAACTTGAAATTAGAAAGGCTACAGATACAGCGTCCATAGACATAGCAAAGCACACCATGCTGTGACTTCAGGCACTATTATCAAACAGTGAATTTTGAACAAGTTTGATTTTGTGCAATTACTAGATCTAGAACCACTCCCAACATTTCAAGAGTTACTTTAATAATAAGTAATTCAAATCAAATGAGATTTTAAAAAGCAGATAAAACTAGAAAGAGTACTATTAAGATATCTAAATTAGCTACCATTACCTTTTGAAAAAACTGGTGTCTGACCAGTCAACTGTTCAAGTACTTTGGATGCTCTTGTTAATCTGTCACCAGATTCACCCACACAAATATTAAGGCAAAGTTTGCGAATACGCAACTCTCTCATGACATTTACCTTGCCTTTTTCTTTGTCCTAAACGTAAAAAAGATAGTATTCTTTGTAGAGCTTGAGGTTAGGCAATTTTTATTTAAAAAGCAGGTTATGTAGTGGAAACGAAAACAAGGACTATGATTAGGAAATATCCATAAAAATGTTTCGTATTCACCGTAACAGAAGTCATATTAGATTAATTTATTAACAAAGCAAGTATTAAATGTATTTAAAAAGTATGCTGCTAATGATATTGTCCAATATTAAGGGCGATGTTTTGAGATTTCATTGGATCTAATATAGTTTTTGGTACGTACCGCCATGATGAAGTTTTAGAAAGGAAGAAGGCTCAGCGGAAATAGACCACTATGTCGTAAAAAGTTAGTTGTAATGTTATTTATTTTATTTTGTGCAAAATGAAATAAAAATGTAAAACAACACCAATAAGATGTAAAACAAGCGATAAAGTAATGATTTGAATATTAACAAGTCTTATAGAGAAGTATTTAGAGTTTTACGACATTTTTGGTCACGTGACTCCGTTTCTACATAGCAACAATATAAATCATCTTGCTGGTGAATCTGACCTGAGTTACTTTTTCGAGATGGCTTCCTCTACTTCAGAAGAGGACAACACAGGTCCTTCTGTAAATTCTAATGATATGGAAGAGCGTATAGCTGCTCGTCGTATACGAATAGCTAAACGGGCTGAAGCAGCAAGAAAGTAAGATTAACTTCGTCAAAATCACGATGCCCAATTATCGATAACTGTTTTCATCGTCATTTATTCATGTCATTTAATATTTATTTAAAATTCATTTATATTGTACACTTATCATGTGATTTAATATACTTGATACTAGATATATATTTGCTTTTATATGTATGCTAGTACATGGTACACTACACTTCACAACAGCATTTAACATTACCCTGTCAATCTTAATTACAATTTTACTCAACTATTGACGTTACAGCAGAACTCTAGCTATGTACACAGCAATTGTTTCTGTATGTGTCTTTCCTAAATGTCACAGAAGCATCCTCACCCTCTTCCTTCCTTTAAATGTTGCCACTAAACATGTGAAAGTCACTGCATCAAAATGATGACACAATGTTACTGTCTCCCCCACACCCCAACACACACATGGCGTATCAATTTTAAAAAAGAAACCTTGTTTTCATTATTTTACGTTCATATACATATAAATCATAAGCTACGCAACATATCTTACACTGATTAATTTCCATACATCAAAATGATGATAGGATAATTGTGTGTTGGAGATCAAGGTGCAAAGCCTGGGCAGCAAGTTAAGAAGAGACAGATGTTGCCCATACATCAGCCCCTCCCCCCTCTCTCCGCACAGCTGATGCACCAAGGGAGAGGCCTTACCTTGGCATCAGCTGTGTCTCAAGAGCTACAGACAGGAAACTAGACTTGGGGGTTCCACTCTTGTTAGATTTCAGTTTTCAGATGAGTTGCTGACCCAGCTATTGAGCCTCATCTGCCCATACACTACCCCTCTCTTATCCTTTGTATAAACTAAAATTTTTTAAAAATCAAAACAATAAAGAGCTCTTCTTGGTGAACCTGATGAAGAAAAAGTGACCAAGGTCGAGGTCAGTAAAAGCCGCAAGCAGATAGAAGACAGCCGTCAGCGGTTAACTAAGTTACGTCAAGATGGTTTTGAGCTGGTTTCTAATGTCAGGATAGCTGGAGATGCCAGGGAGGCCGTGAGAAGAACAGCTGATGACGAGGCCAAACGCATCAGGTACTGTGGCCAGTTTGTTCACTAGGAACTGTTAAATTTATGTTGTGGCTAGGTACTGTGGCCAGTTTGTTCACTAGGAACTGTTGAATTTATGTTGTGGCTAGGTACTGGGGCCAGTTTGTTCACTAGGAACTGTTGAATTTATGTTGTGGCTAGGTACTGAGGCCAGTTTGTTCACTGGGAACTGTTGAATTTATGTTGTGGCTAGGTACTGAGGCCAGTTTGTTCACTGGGAACTGTTGAATTTATGTTGTGGCTAGGTACTGAGGCCAGTTTGTTCACTGGGAACTGTTGAATTTATGTTGTGGCTAGGTACTGAGGCCAGTTTGTTCACTGGGAACTGTTGAATTTATGTTGTGGCTAGGTACTGTGGCCAGTTTGTTCACTGGGAACTGTTGAATTTATGTTGTGGCTAGGTACTGTGGCCAGTTTGTTCACTGGGAACTGTTAAATTTATGTTGTGGCTAGGTACTGTGGCCAGTTTGTTCACTGGGAACTGTTGAATTTATGTTGTGGCTAGGTACTGTGGCCAGTTTGTTCACTGGGAACTGTTGAATTTATGTTGTGGCTAGGTACTGAGGCCAGTTTGTTCACTGGGAACTGTTGAATTTATGTTGTGGCTAACTCTCATAGCTGGATATTTATTGTGAGCAGTCATAACAGTTGTGTATAAACATCTAAAAACTTAAAATTAATACAAAAAGTTATAATACAGATTTTTTAGAGTATTTTGTAGGCGTAAAAATGTATAAATCTATAATACAGATTTTTATAGCATTTCACGTGCCTAAATTACACAGTTTTTTTGGGGTCATTTATACAAGTAAGGTTTGTTTTCAAGACATATGTAAAGTTTATGACAAAAAAATAATTTGTTTTTACTTTCTTACTTTCTAGGAAGGAGAAGTTGGATAATGAAGTGAAAGCAGCAGCAGAAAGATTTGAAGAGGTTTGTGGCCCAAACTTGTTTAGAGTAAAAATGTGTCACAGACAAACTTATTTTATTTTTCTATTTCTAGATAGCAAAAAACTGTGTACGTCACAGAAAAACATATTTATTTGTCTATTTTTAGGTAACAAAAACTGTGTTTGTCTCAGAGAAACATATTTTATTTTTCTATTCTTAGATTTAAAAAAAATGTGTATGTCACAAAGAAATATATTCTGTTTTGCTTTTCTTAGATTACAAAAAAATGGAGTGCAGCCATGCAGAAAGAGGTGCCCCAAGATCTCCACGAGGTAAATTTGTTTTTTTTGAAACATCTTTAACCATTTTGTTCCCGGTCAGAGGATATCACATTTTGAAACTGTAGATAGGGCTTTATATTCAGACATTATAGGGTTAAGGGGTATTATTTTCTTATCTGATATTTGTGTACTCTAAGTTGGAACTTAAGGTTTTCATAAGGTATTTAAATCTTTTAACCCTTGTGTGACCTAATTCTGTTTTCTTTCATCTCCTGACCTAGATGCTGCTGCAACAGAAGAGGTCATGTGACTCTATGAATGACGAGAAGAACAAAATCATCACAGAGCTGCAGCAGGTAGTGGCACGCTAGACATGGGTCATCATTGACTTCATGCAAAAGGGGTTTTCACATTAACTAAACATTATTTTCATGAAAAATAATGTTTTTCATCCTTTCTAAGAAATAGAAAATTAATTCTCTCTTAAATTTCTCAACTCCACTCCTCTCACAAGGTCAAATTAAGTTAAAACCTTCTTTCTTTTAAGGACCGTTTAAAAATTGATGTTTAAATACCTTTAAAGAAAACTAATATTTAAGCACAGTAAAAAAAATGATGTTCGAACACCTTAATTTAGATAAATTATTATTGCTCAGGTTTTGAAGACTAAAGATAATACGTACGTAAATTATAAGATAATGTGTATGTGAAAGCTTAGATAAAACTATTAATGGCTAGGTTTTGAAGACCAAAGACGACATGTACGTGAAAGATCTGAAGCAAATGGCAGAAGGGATTGACCTGATCATTGAGAGAATGAACGAACAAGTCAACCACCTGGTGTCTGCACAGAGGGAGGAGTTAGAGGAGATAGAGGTAAGCAGCGCCCCCTGCTGGCATGTTTTTTTATGTGCAGCGCCCCCTGCTGGCATGTTTTTTTATGTGCAGCGCCCCCTGCTGGCATGTTTTTTTATGTGCAGCGCTCCCTGCTGGCATGTTTTTTTATGTGCAGCGCCCCCTGCTGGCATGTTTTTTTATGTGCAGCGCCACCTGCTGGCATGTTTTTTTATGTGCAGCGCCCCCTGCTGGCATGTTTTTTATGTGCAGCGCCCCCTGCTGGCATGTTTTTTATGTGCAGCGCCCCCTGCTGGCATGTTTTTTATGTGCAGCGCCCCCTGCTGGCATGTTTTTTTTAAAAATTGTGCAGCGCCCCCTGCTGGCATGTTTTTTTTAAATTATGAAGTGCCACCTGCTGGCTTGTTTTTTTAAAAATTGTGCAGCGCCACCTGCCGGCATGATTTCAAAATATTTTTTTTTTACACCAGCTTTGTTTTTAAGCTCTATACTTTTATTCCCGCATAAAATCCCAATTTTTACTTTCTCGTATATATGAAGTATAGAGAAAGTATTGTAATCGTACACAAAAATCACTTGAAATTTTAACAATTTTCACCGTATTACACCTCAGTCCTTCATCACATCCGAAGTATAGAGGACTTATTTTAATCGGGCAAAAATTATCAATCCAGATTTATCAAAATTAAGAGGTTTTATGCGTAATCCAGTCTGAAAAACTTGGCTTTGCAATTCTGTCCGTATGTCTGTGTGTCTGTATGTGTGTCTGTGTGTGTGTGTGTAAACACGATTACTTGAGTACCGTTACAGCTAGGTTGATGAAATTTCATATATAAGTATTTTATCAAAATCGTAGATCCGTATCAACTTTTGAGCGATTTCCGATAACCGGAAGTGGTACTTTTTCTACTTTGAATTTTTCAAAAGCCTATAACTTGAGTACTATTTCAGATAGATAAATGAAATTTCACATGTAAGTATACGATCTAATTCTCTACCTTCTGTTAAATTTTGAGTAATTTCCGTTGACCGGAAGTAGTAATTTACGCTACTTCCGATTTCTCAAAAAACTAATGTAAATTTTTAAAGTACTAATAATATTGCGCACTATTATGCACTTTTTTTTATTTGGCGTTCACTTGGTGTGCAATTCTTTTGTCTACGAGATTTTATTCTATTTTTAAAACTAAGTATTTAAAATGGAATAAAAATCATGTCTATAGCCCGAGTTCCCATCCCCTGTTTTTTTATATAAGAATATTCGAGAAAGTTTAGGGGAGATCACTCCCTGTTTATTTTAGAGAGCTTTTGTTATGGAGAGAAATGAGCTTTTGGAACAGCAGAAAAAGAGATGGGAAGAAAAGATGGCACTGCGCCAACAGAAGGAGGAAGAGTACCTGGAGCTGAGGGCCAAACGTGTGGAGGATCTGGAGAATCAGCTGCAGCAGATGAGGGTACAGGACGCAGAGGAGTACAATATGGTCAAAATAAGACTGGAGACAGATGTACAGGTGGGTACAACTTGGTCAAAATAAGACTAACTTGGTCAAAATACGACTGGAGACAAATGTTCAGGTAGGTACAAATAGTCAAAATATGGCTCAATGTAAAATATTGACATGAAAAAATTGCTGTAAAATTGCTATAAAATGTCCCAATGTTTGACCACTAAAGCATTGACCCCCAGATCCTGGAACAACAGCTGCAACAAATGCGCGCCACCTGCCAGTTGAACCAGGAGAAGTTGGAGTACAACTTCCAGGTGTTGAAGAAACGAGACGATGAGAACACAATCACGAAGTCACAACAAAAGAGGAAGATTACCAGGTACACAACTTTGTTGGGCTAACATTCAGCGATAAAAGTTGTTTTTTGTAATTTAATTTCTGATTTTAATTTGTACTGCAGTATTTTTAAATAGTGTAGGTCATTTTTCTACTTTAGGCTCCAAGACATCCTGAATGCCTTAAATTTAGAAAATTTTTGTACTCTAGGCTCCAAGACATCCTGAATGCCTTAAGTCTAGATTCATGTTTTTACTTTAGGCTTCAAGACATCCTGAATGCCTTAAGTCTAGATTCATGTTTTTACTTTAGGCTCCAAGACATCCTGAATGCCTTAAAACTAGATTTTTGTACTCTAGGCTCCAAGACATCTTGAATGCCTTAAAACAGAAGCTAGAGAAGCAGGAGAAGCTGTACAAGGACGACAACGTTCAGCTGACTGATGATTATAAGAGGATCACTACACAGTTCACTGAACTACAGAAAAAATCTAAGTGGGTGCCAGCTGGCAAAATTTCTTTTAAATTGTTTAAAAACTTCTGGTTTGTTGGGATTGATTGTTGCAGCCTTTAGGTGTGGGTATCAATGTTTACTCATAAGATTTATTTAAAGATCGGGAAGCGAATCGATCAGGTGAAGTAGAGTTCACCAGTTTCAGTGACCTCGGCACTATGCCCAACCACCGTTAATTTCTCTAACTTAGTCAGGTACCCATAAAAGCTGAGTGAACTCAGGATGTCGTTTAGGGCGTGCCACCCAACACAGCAAGATATGATAATCAGTTAATCTTTGAATTAAGCTTGGTATCCGAACTCAAGGTTTTTTGGGTTAGCAGTCAAGTGCTCTACTATTGGACCAAATCGTCTATTTAAAATATGAAGGGCCATTAATAGTCGGCAGTAAAGGCAGCTACCCTCAGCTGACCAGGCAGGCTAGATGACCAACACAAGCAAAACCTAGGTCTCCATGCTCAGCCTACTTTATCCAGCAACACATAAAGTAAAGTAAAGAATCATCTCTAGCTATCCATTGGGCAGATAAAATAGAGTTCACGTTTCTTGACCTCGGCATATGAAGGGAAGGTGTTGTCAGCACTTTGCCCAGCTGCCTTTACTTTCCCTAACATGATTTAGACACCTATCAGAGCTGGGTGGACTCAGGGTTGTTACACCGACCTGAACCTGGATTTGAACTTGAGACTTTTGGATTAGCAGCCTAGTGCTCTACCACTTAGGCCATGCTGCCCCACACAGCAAGATAAGATATCAGTTGATCTTTGAATGAATTAATAATTAACATGGATTATCAAATGGTTTTGTTCCGCAGACATTTTCTGGCAATTGATGCCAAAAAGTTTAGCGATGTTTGGTGCATGAACGAGGAGGAATGCAAGGACCTGGTCAAAAGTGTTCTGGATGCCGACAGGCTCATACACGAGCAACAGTTGGGTCTGGAGTGGCAGATTCCAGATCTGTGAGTACAACAAGTGGTGCTCTGGTGTTTCATTGGAACAGTCATGCAGCTAGAGTTTAATTTACATTTAGAACACATTCTCCTGTAGCATAGACAAATGAAACTTTTTAAATTCCAGGAAGTTTCTAGAGAATGTTGGTCCACTCGCCCCCAGAGCATCGGAGCAGTTGACAGCTACTAAAATAATGCATGACGTCATGTCAGGTCAGTGAGTCGGAAGTGTCAGGTCATTTAAACTCTTGTTAAACTCACATTAAATTTTAATCAAAGTTGTATTTAAACTCAAGTTAAACTCATTAAAATTCATGTTAAACTCATAAACTCATTTTTGAACTCTGTTGATGATGAAGCTTTTATCCACTTGACTTATGACTTTGCAGTCAACTCTGGACAGTCAGACCCATCAACAGTTGAGTTCAACATTCCACCATCTGCTATCTATGAGAAAATCTCAGCCCACACAATCAAGCAGATTTTAGAACTCTTGTGTGATGAAGGGGTAAAAATATTGCACTTACTATTTCCTTAATAAAAGAGGCAATGTTTATTCCTTGTGTTTATTAGTACTTTTTAATTTTAAGCTTAAAAAAAGTTTTAGACATTAAAATGAAGCAAATATTTAGTTTCTATAAATGAAGGCATTCAATTCAGCAGTAAATATTCTGTGCAGGGTTTCTTAGTAGAGCAGAAATTAAACAAACTTCTACTTCCACTGGAGAAAGATGAGCAGTCCCTTATAAAGCTGGATAACATTTTTGCTGTAAGTTTTTATAAAATATCGCCACATCACACTTTCTAGCGTTTCTAGTGTGAGCTGGTTACTATACCACAAATTTGAACAAAATATTAACATTCCTTAAACCTCAACACAGATAATCTAAGAAATACTTTTTTTAATAATTAGAGTTGGTATTTTATTTTAATTTAAAAAAAAATATTGATGAAACCCCCCCCCCTCCCCCGCCATTACAATATGTTTATTTTGTTTTCTATTATAAGTAAAGGCAACTCTAAAGTTTGTAGAGTCATGTATATTTTGTGTATTGGATAAATGTAAAACGTTACATCTTTAAATCAATCTTTCATACCAAAAGATAGGGAACAACTCAACAATGATAACACAGGAAAGATAACTGTCAGATTAAACTAATTAGTCATGTTAAAACATGCTTAAATTGCTATTAAAATTTAATTTGCATGTCGAAGGCTCTGGGAATTGAGACAGAAGAGGATATTCAAAAGCTGACAACCTACTTTATAAACATCAAAGAGAAAGTAAGTTTATTGTTCTGTAGTTTCCTCATCAACTTAATATCTCATTAATTATAACGAGAAAAACAAAACATGTTTGAACATAAAACAAACACAAAAATAAATTTACTGTATTAATTTTTTTTTTTTATGTGTATTGTTTTAGGGTGAAGAATCCATTGAAATCAGTAAAAGTGAATCAGATGGTGATGTACATGAGGTAAGAAAAAACTGTTCTCTTACTATTCATGCAGTGTTTGTCCCTCTTACTAAGTTTCAGCTACAAATATTTAAAAAATTAAAAAATAAAAATATTACCACTTTAAAAATTTGTTGTTTGAAATAAAATCTGATGTTTCCTGAAGAAATAAATTTATAAAATAAAATCTAAAAGATTTATAAAAGAAATATGTTTTATAATAAAATTTTACTCAAGATAAAAAATATGAAGAGTTTATTTTCAAAATGCAATAAATCCAAAATTTTGGTTTTGAGAAAATCTCACTTTTCTCCTGCACAAAGCCATTGCTAAAACTGTTTTTCAAAAATAGAATAAAAATAAAAATTTTGCGCCGTGAAGATTAAAATTAAAATTAAGTTTTCCTAATAGTAACTGAGTAGCTTTACAATACGGGCACGTTATCTCATTTTTTTCAAAAATGGCGCTTATCGCGTTGAGAAAATAAACTCTTCATATATTTACAACCTGATTTGCTGAAGAAGTAACTGTACAATATCTGGTCTAGAGTGACAGCGTGGAAGAGGAGGTGAAACTTCTGACCAGCAAAATTTCTGCCCACTCCACCATCCCAAATGAACTTGTGGAGCTGATCCACCCTAACGAAGTTTTGAAAGCTTTACGGGCTTTTGTAGAGGATGTCAGGAAGCTCTCCAAGTAAATTTTCACTCTTCTGTTTTTGAAAATTATTTTAATGGAACTGACTTTATCGTCAGGAAGTTATTTTTTTCTAGATGTGTTTGGTATACATGTGGCAAGTGTAAACGTGGCGTAATCTAAAATAGTCTGTAAAGTAATCTAATGTAGTCTGTAAAGTAATCTAATGTAGTCTGTAAAGTAATCTAAAATAGTCTGTAAAGTAATCTAAAGTAGTCTGTAAAGTAATCTAAAGTAGTCTGTAAAGTAATCTAAAGTAGTCTGTAAAGTAATCTAAAGTAGTCTGTAAAGTAATCTAAAGTAGTCTGTAAAGTAATCTAAAGTAGTCTGTAAAGTAATCTAAAGTAGTCTGTAAAGTAATCTAAAGTAGTCTGTAAAGTAATCTAAAGTAGTCTGTAAAGTAATCTAAAGTAGTCTGTAAAGTAATCTAAAGCAGTCTGTAAAGTAATCTAAAGCAGTCTGTAAAGTAATCTAAAGTAGTCTGTAAAGTAATCTAAAATAGTCTGTAAAGTAATCTAAAGCAGTCTGTAAAGTAATCTAATGTAGTCTGTAAAGAACTCTAAACCTAATCTCTCTTGTCTACAAATAAAGTCGCTAGCTGAATGTTCATACTTGGTTGGTTCCACAATTTAGAAATATTTTTTACTCCTAATATAAAAATGATTTACTTGACTTAGTCGTCTTTATACATTGTTGAGCATAGGGGCATCAACAATAACCTTCCATTTTGTCCGGCCCCTGGCTATTAATTTTGCAATCTCCCAAGACATCCCTGCTGTCTTCAGTTCTTGAACGACTTGAAGAAGACTCCGCCTCCGGGTCTGTCTTTGATGCCATCTCCTTTGCCTCCCCCTGGGGTCCTACTCAATCTCCTGGCTTGTCACATTTGTGTGTATTTTGCAGAGTGTTCCCCACCCAGTGCCACTTCCTCCTTTTAATTAGTACTGTCATGGGCTTGTCCATCACAACAGGTCCATGTTAGGCACTTTGTCCTGCCACCTCAGTATATAACTGTACTTCTAATTATGATCTCCTGGTGTGTTATAATAGTATATTTTAAATGTAGTTGAATTCAAGTTTTTAAAACTGTAATACTTGCTATCCAAAAAAATATTTTTTCAGTAAATTCACTAAAGGCAAGATGCAGTTCCGCATCACTGCCTTGAAGAACAGGGATGACTCGGAGGACACGGACTACTGGACGAGGTACTCCTCTCTGCTCACCCAGAAAAAGGAAAGATTATGGGATGCTTTGATTGAGGCGCTGGAAAAATATCAGTCAGTCAAGAAAACTTTTTTTTTACTTTGTTTAAAATTCAATGATAGTCTAAGTTTGTTTTGAATTTTTACATGTGTGTACAATTTATTTTAAGCTTATTATATAATAAATGCAAATTATTAAACAAATAAGGATTTAAATTTCTGAACATTTGATAAGTTTAAAGAAGCAAAAATTAACAAATGTTTGAATATTATTATAATTATAATAATTATTATTATTATAACATACTATCAACAGTAAGTCTAAACAACTAAACATTTAAATGAAAAACAAAATAGTTATATAGATTCTATTTATGATGTCTTTTTATGCTTAAATTTTGTTGCGATATCTACAGTATAACTTAACTTGTTTTATTTGTCGATGCAGTGAAGTTTTAAATGGGCGCAGTGCTCTTCTGACTGACACAGAGAGTTTAAGGCAACAAAACTCTGAACTTAGGCTACTCATGCACCAGTATGTCAACTCAAAGGTAGGTCACTCATTAAACTTGTCAAATCTAGGGTTGATGACTCATTAAACTTGTCAAATCTAGGGTAGGTAACTCATTAAACTTGTCAAATCTAGGGTAGGTGACTCATTAAACTTGTCAAATCTAGGGTAGGTGACTCATTAAACTTGTCAAATCTAGGGTAGGTGACTCATTGAACTTGTCAAATCTAGGGTAGGTAACTCATTGAACGTGTCAGCACAAAAGTAGTTAACTCTTTGAACTTGTCAGCTTAAGTATATGTAATTAACAGAACTAAGTTTGATTTTAACTTTGTTAAAATGGTTGTGCTATAAATTTAGCTCTTCAAAATTTATTTATTATGCACTGTGGTAAAATAATTAACAGCTACCTACAATTTAAGACATTACAATTTGGTGTGATGTTATGATAACAAAAGAGTTTTTGTGTACATATGTTGTCATGGCAACTTGAATTTGTCACCAGGTGAACGCTGAGCTGCACATTCCCCCAACCCAGGTTTTACAAATGGAGTTGAACCAGTAAGGAAATGTGGATTTTATAAAGTCAACTTCAATCTGAAATGTGGATTTTATAAAGTCAACTTCAATCTGAAATGTTGGAATTTTTTAATATCTTAAGCATCAAGTTCAGTCTGAAATGTTAGTTTTTTACAATTATATTAGACTTGGGTCAGAAACTTAAAAACAGTTTTCAACTGGACATGTCTAATGATATTTTGAACTACAGGAAAGTCTCCTACATGTAGTCCTGTTTATTTATACACACACTGTACTGCAGTGAATGGATCCTTGAAATCTGATTGGCCTCCTGTTTGTTTTACTATTGTTCTAAAAGCTAAAGAAATAAATACAGCCAAGTTTGTTGTCACAAGCAGACAAGATGGCTGTTAGTCATTGGCAATACGATGTATGTATTGTGAATTATCAAACATATTCTTGACAGAAATTTAATATTAAAAAATTTCTTATTTTGTGAGGATTTCGTGATTTTGCTGTTAGTAATTATATTTCATAATTACTTTTTGAACAACACAAAAATGAAAATATGAAACAAAATGTTTATTATCCTTTTATACACATACACATTTTGATATTGTGAATGTTTTATACAAGAGTGGCAGATGTGTGGACGTTTTTAAGTTCAAATAAATTTTTTGGGCATGTGGTAGATAAAGTATCTGTGTTTTGTTATGTATAAATGTAATGATTACATTTCACATATACAAATGTGATAATTACTTTTTCAAATGTACTTATTTAATGATTATATTTTCTCAATTTAGTCCAGAGATCGTTGCATCAAAAAAATAAAAATTTGGAAGTAAAACTGTTAATTACATTAATTTATTTATATTGATTAAGATTGAAGCATTACAAAAATTAATGTCTGCTATTCATACTGTTTACCTGTGATATAATGAATATAATTTATAAAATAAAAGCATGGATACTAATCTCTTAATCTGTTTTTTTATACAAGCTTTCATGGCACTTGATTCCCCCAGCTCTACTGCATCAATCTTTTTCTAGCTTTAAATGCATCTTAATGCAATTTTGTATGAACTTTAACTACTTTAAGATAATAAGATGTATGGAATTTTTTTAATACATTTAAAAGTTTATTTGAAAAACTAGTACTATTAGTATAAGTGTCCCACATATACTTTACATTCAATTAGCGTTCAATGTTTAAGTTGTGCATCATTATATTTATAGGAAGTAATGTTTTGTTCATTTTAGTGTATGTGTACAATTTATTTAACAGTTTATAGCTTTTTAAAAAAATATATTCATTCGACATCAACTTTTTATCAAGAGTACCCGATCAAGGGAAGTAACACATAAAATACATTCATGAACTATTATAATTTATAACTTCCCTTGTTTGCAAACCGGCTGGATACGGTCTAAGGGAAGTAACTCGATAAATTAAGTTTTGAACTTGCATGTCTTTGTAGCTTCCCTTATTTTTAAAATACAATGTGAATTAAATAGACACACGTCTTTCTCACCATATTTCATTATAAATCTGGGATAATATGGGATACACAAGATAGTATACAAAATGTGCTGACATCTAGAGTGTATCAAGGACATTTTCAGCCAGCATTCCAAGGAGTTTTTTTTTCTCTTTCCTTTAGTAATTCATCCTCCAAAAGGAAATACTAATGAAAATTGCCTCCCCCTCCCCCATGTAGCACTGTGACGTCACTTCCGGAACATTTCGTGTGATGGCAGACGACCAAACGCGTGCGGGTAAAAATAGATTAGGTCACATGACCAACCGCGGGCTGCCACACGAGGTTGTCAGGTCCATGTACTCTAGCAAAGCCTCGTTTTCACGGGCAGCCATCTTGGGATCCTCAGGTCAAACTGGGTCAAGGGTCAAGTTGGTGGCTAGGGTAAAAAAAAAAGTGTTTTGGCCAATAAAGTAATATAAAGAAAAAAAAAACGTTTTAGTTTTACTGACTAGCTTTCAAATACACCAACAATAAGAAAATACATGTATTATCGACCAAAGCCTTTACTATAGAAAGTTTGTTTTACTTTTATTTCGCGAGTTACTTAAAGACGCCTGCATTAGTGATCCTTGCGCTAGTGACCCTATTTCCTCATAGGGATCCTTAAAAGCTTTAATGTACCCCTTCACTACAAAGATACCACTCAACAGAGACATCTGCATTATAGAGTTCCCTACACCACACATAGACTCATATTACACAACAGATACCCACATACCACAGAGAGACCCCTGTACCACACATTGACCCCAAACCCCCATAAAAAGACCCCAGGATAAAAACACCGTCCATAACTTGAGAACCATCGACCCACAATGACGAAGATGACTGTGTTTGTGCGTGCCGACAAATCGCATTAAATTCCGTATCGGCTTTACTGTAGCAAGCTTGCCGTCATAGAGACTATCAGGAATCAGTGTTGTTATGTAGGTCTGGTGCTATGTTAACAGTTGTGATTACATAACCTAATTATTTAAGTTAATGAAGTTTTGTTTTTTCGTGAAATAAAACATTGTGTTTGTGTTGAATGTTTTCGACCCCCTTTCTACCGCGGCGTGTGGGAATGTGGGTGGGATGTGTGTGAGACGAGAGTATGTGGGGTGTGTGGGTGGAGTGAGGTGTGTGTTGTGTGTTGGGCGAGTGTGTGGTGTGCTTGTGGGAGTGCATGTGTGTGATGTGGGACTGGGTAGAGGGAGTGTGTAAGTGTGTGGGGCGTGTGTGTGTATGTGTGTGACGAGATATTGAAACACAAGCAATGGCATGCAGGAAGACACCATCAGCGGTGCACAGGTGTCCATGTGTCCACAGGTGTCCGCAGGTGTCCACTGATGTCCACAGGTGTCTACAGGTGTCCACGGTTGTCCACAGGTATCTACAGGTGTCCATGTGTCCACAGGTGTCTACAGGTGTCCGTGTGTCCACAGGTGTCTACAGGTGTCCATGTGTCCACAGGTGTCTACAGGTGTCCACGGTAGTCCACAGGTGTCCACACTGTAATGACGTGTACGGATACATCGGTTAGCTTCAGTATTCAGGTATGACGCGACACGTGTAAACAACACAGACACAAAAACACAGAAACACAGATACCGACTCACATACACAGAGGCGTAGCGACCCTTCCCGGCGCCCGGGGACAAACTTTTCGATTTGCACCCCCCCCCTCAAACTTTCGATTTGCACCCCCCCTCGAGATTTTGATTTGCACCACCCCCTCGAGATTTTGATTTGCACCACCCCCCTCGAGATTTTGATTTGCACCCCCCTCAAACTTTCAATTTGCACCACCTCAACCTTTCAATTTATTTTTCCAACCCATTTTGGCGCCCCCTAACCTCGGCACCCGGGGACATATGTCCCCCCCCGCCCCCCCCCCCTCGCTACGCTACTGCACATACACACAGACTCTTTCAGGCACAGATACAAAAACGCAGATTCACACACACAGAAATACTGATACACCGACTCACTTACACACAGATACAGAATCGGGGAAACAAAGACTCACACACACACACAGATACAGATTTGCTTAAGCACGCAAATTGATTTACACACATACACAGACACTCACGCACACACAAGGATTCAACGTGTCAGTCATCTATTAGGGTTAGGTTAGGTTTAAGCCCCGCACACCGTCATCAAACCCCGGCTGACGGTGGGAGCTGACGGACAACCACCTTCGTGCCAGCATCTCGAGCTGGGCGTGTCTGCCGCAATGACAGTACGGCTCAGCCCTCCAACTCACCCCCAACACGCCAACACTGATATTCAAGGCAGACAGCATCGTTTTCACACAATCACAGGTACGTTGTTTTTTGTATATAGTGCATTAACAATTTATTGTTTTTAAAAGTTTGTTCAAAACAAAACAATAAATTACTTCATAAAATAAATAAATAAATATTAATTGTTTGTATGCAGTAAAAATTAACTTAGTTATTTGGTTGCTTAATTTTAAAATGCAAGTTACTTTAAAAAAAACAACCCGATTTGTTTTCCCTACTGCATATCAAATGATTAATTGTGTCCCTTTGTTTTTATACCTCAAAGATTACGTCCCTTAAAAAATATAACATTCTGATTAAGAAATGTCTCCATCGTGATTCAAACAACTCAATGGGTCAACTTTCACCAGGAAATTAATAACACACCAAACACCTGATACGTCAGTATATTATAAACAATCGATTTCAATGTCCAAACTATTTTGATGACAGGTCATTAAATCTCGATGACCTGCCTTGACCTGTTGGTCACGTGATATTTATGAACACCAGAACGAAGCCATCACCTCCCGTTCCTCAAATAACTGCTTCACATGCCGCCACCCCCCCCCCCCCCCCACCCCACCTCAACATATCAAGTCCTAATTGACAAGTCACATTGACACTGCATCTCCTCAACCGTATGGCTTTCTTTTCTTAACTGGCAAGCATAAAAACAGCTTGCCAGTTTTTTTTTAAAAACTAAACTTTTCATACTTTAGCTGGATGATCAGACTGAAGAGAAAACTTACAAATGTGTTTGTTTCTTTAACAGCTTTTGGATTCCCCCAAAGGATTTGACCCGCGTTTTAAAAACAGTGGCGACATTTGTTGTTGATTGGTTACCATGACAACGGAGGAGAAATACAAATGTCCCCTGGACGAGCAGGCGTTGCGCGTGGCGATGGAGGAGCTGAACGAAGACCCCAGCACGCGACACATCGAGGTCAAAACCTTACGTCAGAGGCTGGAAAAGTACCCAGGTAATTAGGGAATTCAGTTAATTAGTGAATCCATTTAATTTTTGTTAATTTATGACCGTCTAGAATGGTTTAGGAAAACAAAATTCCCGTTTTCTGGATTCGAACGGTTGGGCTGATTTTTTGCCGTATACTTTAGGTCATAAGCACTCATACTTCAAGTCAAGTTTTTACTGCATGGCTAAATTGACTGCACGTGTAGCGAGACTAGAGTTTCCTAGATCGTAGGTTCCCAACTACACCCGGCCTTGTTGTTATTTTCACATTAATAATTATGTCTTTCATTAATGTATTATTTTATTTATAATTATGTCCTTCATTAATGTATTACTTTATTTATAATTATGTCCTTCAATAATGTATAATTATATTTATAATTATGTCCTTCAAAAATGTATAATTATTTTATAATTATGTCCTTCATAAAAATCTAACTATATATAACTACATTTTTATAATTAAGTACTTTATTGATGTATAACAATGTCCATATTTATAGCTCTGTCCTTTATTAATGTATAATTATAATTATGTTTATAACTATTTCCTTCAAGAACGTATCAGTACTATTTAGTGTAATTATATTCATTTTCATAAAATGACAAGCACTTATTCAAATATAAATTAAGATATATTTGTAAGGCTAATTATAAAAATAGTTACCATTTTAAAGTTTGTCTTTTATAACAAAATAAGTTAAAAGCTTCAATTTAACCAAAAACTGAGAATTGCTGTTTGGATGAATCAAATGAATGTGTGAGTAAAATAAAATACTATAGCTTACAGATTTCACCTACGGTCAAATTTCAGTTTCTTCAGCGTGCGGTCAACACTATATTAATCTCCCTTTACTCTATCAGCTCCTGACCGGTACCCATTAGAGCTGGGTAGACTCCAGCCTTTGAATGAAACTCAACCAAACGCGTCTATAACACACCGAGTAGTCATAAAATAAGGTTTTATTAAAGACCCATATAGAAAAACCACGACAGATTTATGTGAAAAGGGAGGTGATTATGTTTTTCTTAAAATGATGCAGTAAAACTTGATTACCTCCCATAGACCGATAAGTTCAAACTTTCAAAATCTGCAGATTAAAAATTGTTAAGGGAATCAACTCTATTAATATTTTCGCATAATAAACACAATCTGGTTATGTCCCCTTAAAGAAATGCAACTGCTAAATAAATATTAAATCAAAAGAAAGAAATGACTGGTATTTGAGAAAAAGGCAAAAGCATGACAACTTTAAGATGACGGGGCTTTTACTCACGATTTGTGAGTAGGGGTGGGGTGTCGCCAAGGGGGTAGGGGGTCTGCAAAAAAAAGCATAAATAAATTTATATACGGAAGACCCCACTAAAAGTTGCCCACTTGCAGGACTGAGGGCAAGGACGGACACGGTGTTTCTGCTGAGATTCCTGCGGGCTAGGAAGTTTGACCAGGAGTTGACCTTCCAGCTCATTCTAAACTACTACACCACCAGGAGGGACGATAGGGAGGTGTTCAAAGGTGGGTACAACACCTCTCTCAGGGAGGTGTTAGGGGTGGGTACCACACCTCTCACAGTTAGGGGTGGATATAACACCTCTCTCACATGGAGGTGTTCAAAGGTGGGTACTAGACCTCTCTCAGGGAGGTTAGGGGTTGGTTATAACACCTCTCACAGGGAGGTGTTTAGTGGTGGGTACAACATCTCTCTCAGGGAGGTGTTCAAAGGTGGGTAACACACCTCTCTCAGGGAGGTTAGGGGTGGAACACCTCTCTGACATGGTGGTGTTTAGGGGTGAGTATAATACCTCTCACAGGGAGGTGTTTAGGGGTGGGTATAACACCTATTATAGGGAGGTGTTTAAGGGTGGGTATAACACCTCTCACAGGGAGTTGTTTAGGGGTGGATATAACACCTCTTATAGGGAGGTGTTTAAGGGTGGGTATAACACCTCTCACAGGGAGTTGTTTAGGGGTGGATATAACACCTCTTATAGGGAGGTGTTTAAGGGTGGGTATAACACCTCTTTCACATGGAGGTTTTTAGGTATGGGTATAACACATATCACGGGGTGGTGTTTAGGGGTGGGTATAACTCTTCTCTCACGAGGGAGGTGTTCAAGGTGGGTGCACCACCTCTCTCACACTTAGGGGAAGTACAACTCCACTCTCTCACATAAACAGGGATGTTTTTAGGGGTTGGTAAACCACCTCTAATTCACACATAGGGAGGTGTGCACGGGGAGAGTATAGCACCTTCATTTCACATATGGCTGCAGCCAAACAAGCCATGCCTGCAGCCAAATGTGCAGTAATTTTCTACTGAAAACGTTTAAACCAACACTTGCAGATCTGAAGCCGATCTGTGTCCGACATGTCTTTGAAAGTGGCTACACAACACCCCTGGGGATCCGTGACAGGAAGGGGGCGTCGGTGGTGCTAGAGAAACCAGGTAAGGTCATAGAGAAGACAGGTAAGGTCCTAGAGAAGATAGGGAAGGTCATAGAGAAACCAAGTGAGTTCTAGAGGAGACAGGTTAGGTCCCAGAGAAGACAGGTAAGGGCTTTTAAAAGTTTCTTTTAAAGACAGGTAACTAAGGTTCTAGAGATGACAGTAAGACCTTCATGAGGTACTATGGTTATGAAGAAACCAGTCCTTAATATTTTTTTTTACCAACTTGAACTAATCAAATTATTATTGTAGTTGTTTCGCGTTCAAATTCTAGAATGAAAACATAACAGGTGTATACTTGACAGGTGTATACTTGACAGGTTTATACTTGTGATGTGTAACAGCACAGGTGTACAATTAACAGCTGTAAACGTGACAGGTGTAAATTGAACAGGTGTACACAGTACAGGTGTACACAGTACAGGTGTACACTAATGTCAGTACACAATCTATCGTCTGCTTCCATCTACAGGTAAATGGGACTACTCGAGGTTTTCAGAGCTCGACCTGATCAAGGCCGACTGTATCACCATTCGCAAGATCACCGAGGTTGGTATCACTATACACCGGGTCACCCGGGCATTACCACTCAATCACCTTGGTATCACTACCAGATCACCTTGGTATCACCACCAGATCACCTTTGTATAGTCACTTAATCACCTCGGTATCACCATCAGATCACCTTGGTATCACCACCCAATCACCTTTGTACAGTAATCGATTACCACTAGAGCACCGTGGTATTATCATTAGACCACCGTAGTAACACAACTAGATCACCTTAGTATCACCACTAGATCATCTTAGTATCACCACCAGATCACCTCTGCCTCACCATCACATATCTTACCCCTAGATGACCTAGACACCACTATTAACAAGTTCACAAAAGTCATCAGACAAACAAACCAATCGATTGAAATTCGTTATTATTTGTACCAAATCTAATTTATCAAGAGAAACAACTCTATCAAGGAAAAATAACTCAGTGTTTACTCGCACTAGACGAATGACTAATGTACCTAAGTACACCAGTTCTTGAATTCCTGGCTTTCATAGCATTAAACCAAAAGGGAAACTACTCGATAAATAGAGTTACCGTTCTTGATGTTGTTTTTTTTAAAATGGAGTAGAATAAAAGAAACAATGTATTGGGATTGGGTAGGCACAAAATAAAAACAACTTTCAAGTAGGAGTTGGTGAAACACGATCAGTTCATGTGCTTAGTCTAATTTTAGTCTAAATTTAGTTTCTTTGACGCAATATAGAGGATGTGTGTGTGTGTGTGTGTGCGTGTGTGTGAAAGAGAGAGAGAGAGAAAAGAGAGAGGGAGGGGTATTTATGTTGATGTCGATGTTTTAAGAGTGAATCAGCGAGAAATCCATTTAAAAAAACATGAACAGTAAATACGATTATAAATCTAAAACTTCAAAGACCAAACGAAGCTAAGCCGTTTGATATTCTAGCAACAAAGATAGACAGTTAAATCTAGTGTTACTGAGGGGAAGTTGCAAACAACTCAAAACCGAAACCGGATACAGTTTAAATCACGCCATTTCAGGAGGAGACCACTCAAGTTTACGGGATAACTCTGATCATCGATTACACGGGCTTCACGCTGTCCCACCTCGCCCACACATCGCCCTCGTTCGCCCGCAGGATGTGCCGCCTCTGGCAGGTAGGGCAACTCCTGAATTAGTTATCTCCCATTTGATGAATGTTTCTAGTGGGTTAATTCCCTTTGATGTTTGTTTCTGTTCAAATTATCGCATCTCCACACAAGAGGGGTAAAAAATCGGATACATTTGAAATTTCATGTATATATATATATATACACACACACACATATATAATATATATATATATATAATATATATATATATATATATATATATATATATATATATATATATATATATCTGTGTACATATATGTAATTATATATATGCCATATATATATATATATATATATATATATATATATATATATATATATATATATATATATATATATATATATATATATAAAGTAAATGACATTTTTGAACCTTTAGGACGTGTTCCCTGCCCGGCTTAAGGCTGTCCATATCGTGAACGAACCAGCCAGCTACGGGAATATTTTTGGCCTCTTTAAACCGTTCCTCAAGCAGAAGTTGCTAGACAGGGTAGGTGATGGTGTGGCTGTACCCTAGCGACAACTTTACCCACGGGTCTGTATTGTAGGGTCCCTTATTTTAGGGTCCCGTATTTTAAAATGTTGATACTGTTGCACTACTTGACTGCTAGTGATCCTATTCATATCCTGATAGCCAGTGCTTACACTTTCAAAACCTTACAGAAGTCGATGTATATTTCCTCAGTAGGCTATATATGTGATTAGGTAATCACAATTTTTATGTTTTCACTAGCCGTCCCGGCCAGGCCCTGCTCTGGCTTCTGTGAAAAACCTTTCTGTTAAAGACCATTACCTGTGTGTTTAGTAATCATCACAAACCCGGCATTGCCCACCCAAACCACAACCAACCAAAACAACAAAACGCAAACATAACGCTAACACAATTACAAATACAAAAGAAAACAAACTCATCCACAACCACAAACACCAATACAAACACAAAGAAAAAACAAACAAAAAAGCAAACGAAAACAAAAACCTAACAAACCTAACCACAAACACCAATACCAACAAAAAACAACAACGAAAAAGCAAACAAAAACAAACCAAATCCAAACGCAAAACCAACCAAAAACACAAATACAAACCCAAAGAAAAAAACACAAACAAAAACGAAAAAAGAAAGAACAAAAACGAACCAAATCAAAACGCAACCACTAACGCAAACCCACCTAAACACAAAGAAAACACCAACGCGAACATAAACGCCCGGGGCGGAATCACCTGTTTTAGCTTAATGAACGACTATAGTACCCCAACTTATTCATAGTCTTTTGCACTCACTTAAACGAACGCGCCTGTTTCAATTTGATGAACAATTATAATACTCCAAGCTTATCCGTAAAATACCTACAACATTTGCACTTGATCAATCCCCGCTAATTATGTAATTATTTTTTTTTCCCAACACCAAAACAAAGTAATTAAAAAGTAAATACTTTTCCACAAAATGCAATGGTTTTATAAAGGGAAGTAATTGTGTTTTCCTAATTTATCAAAGGGAAGTAGGTGCTATAGGACTAAATAAAGACATAATTAGAATTTTTGTAAAAGATGATATATTTTTTAAAACTTGTGTTAAATGAACATGCCGACAATTATTACTATAATTTGAAAAATGAAAATGATTTCCCAACACTTTCAATAGTAATTTTTTAGCTCATAAATTTAGACAAATGCGCACGATAATTTTCTAACACTTAAATTCATACAATTCCAACGACAAACATGCATTACATACAGAACTGAGCTTTATATATTAGATAAGAACGTAGTTATATTAATAATTAATTCTTTAGACGTCTTGATCAGACACATTATTGATCTGACCAGTCCTTGATCTGACCATTTCTTGCTGACCAGTCCTTGATCTGACCATTCCTTGATCTGACCATTCATTGATCTGACCAGTCCTTGATCTGACCAGTCCTTGATCTGACCATTCCTTGATCTGACCATTTCTTGATCTGACCATTCCTTGATCCGACCATTCATTGATCTGACCAGTCCTTGATCTGACCATTCCTTGATCTGACCAGTCCTTGATCTGACCAGTCCTTGATCTGACCAGTCCTTGATCTGACCATTTCTTGCTGACCAGTCATTGATCTGACCATTTCTTTATCTGACCAGTCCTTGATCTGACCATTTCTTTATCTGACCAGTCCTTGATCTGACCAGTCCTTGATCTGACCAGTCCTTGATCTGACCAGTCCTTGATCTGACCAGTCCTTGATCTGACCATTCCTTGATCTGACCAGTCCTTGATCTAACCAGTCCTTGATCTGACCATTCCTTGATCTCACCATTCCTTGATCTGACCAGTCCTTGATCTGACCATTCCTTGATCTGACCAGTCATTGATCTGACCAGTCCTTGATCTGACCAGTCCTTGATCTGACCATTCCTTGATCTGACCAGTCATTGATCTGACCAGTCCTTGATCTGACCATTCCTTGATCTGACCAGTCCTTGATCTGACCATTCCTTGATCTGACCATTCCTTGATCTGACCAGTCCTTGATCTGACCATTCCTTGATCTGACCAGTCATTGATCTGACCATTCCTTGATCTGACCAGAGCAGGGGTCGGCAACCTTTTGAAGCGGAAGAGCCAAAAGTCACAATTTTCAAAATTTTCCTGGCTTTAAAGAGCCACTAACATTTTTTTATGTCATATATTTTATTTTTTTATTAAGATTATTAGTATTTGTTCAAGGAGCTGGAGAGCCGCATCTTGATATCAAAAGAGCCGCATGCGGCTCGCGAGCCGCAGGTTGCCGACCCCTGGACCAGAGCATAAAAAAAACCTCCCCTCCCCTGGGTGCCATACATCCATAGTTTGATCAATATTTACGTCAAGGCTCGGCTATGCGCATGTCTGTTTCTTCTCTCATAGTCATCGAATGTGACGACACATCCTTTAACCCTTGACCTTCCCTGACGTCACATCCTTTAACCCCTGACCTCCCGTGACGTCACACCATTTAACCCCTGACTTCCCGTGACGTCACACCCTTTAACCCCTGAACTCCCATGACGTCACACCCTTTAACCCCTGACCTCCCGTGACGTCACATCCTTTAACCCCTGACCTCTATTGACGTCACACCCTTTAACCCCTGAACTCCCATGACGTCACACCCTTTAACCCCTGACCTCCCGTGACGTCACATCCTTTAACCCCTGACCTCTATTGACGTCACATCCTTTAACCCCTGACCTCTATTGACGTCACATCCTTTAACCCCTGACCTCTATTGACGTCTCACCCTTTAACCCCTGACCTCCCGTGACGTCACATCCTTTAACCCCTGACCTCCCATAACGTCTAACCCTTTAACCCCTGACCTACCATGAGGTTACACCCTTTAACCCCTGACCTCCCGTGACGTCTCACCCTTTAACCCCTGACCTCCGGTATCTGCAGATATTCTTCCATGGCACCAGATATTCCAGCCTACACGAGCACATCGACCCCGAGCTACTTCCGGAATCTTTTGGCGGGACCAAACAAAACGTCACTGATACGGTAGGTCAGGCAGGTCAGGCAGGTCGGGCAGGTCATTAGGTCATTATCGAAATGACAAAATTGTCCTCCTAGCTACGTTTACTTAAATAATTCATCAAGTTGTCAAGAGAAAGACATTATTTTATGAATATTATTAGGAAAAATGTTTTTAGTACTAAAAAATAAAAAAAAATTGTTACGGCATATAATTATGTCATTATGTCAGCAATTAAACTAAATGGCATAGCTACAGTAATTGAATAGGTCAAGTGATATTTCAGTTATAGATGTTCTCTCTATTAACCGTTTTTCGGGGGAGTGTGTGTGGGGGGGGATGGGGGGTGGCTGCGGGGCGGAATCCCCGTTGTAGAATTAACTGGAAGAAACTCTGGGGTTGTCCTATTCGTCGACATGATTTATACGAAGTTTTTCTGTTTCAATGACCTCGGCATACAGGGGGATAATGTGGTCAGCACTATGTCAAGCCACCTTTGTTTTCACTATAGTGAGTTAGGTACCCATCAGAGGTTGGTGAATACAGGGACGTTCTACTGACTTGAACTCGAGACTTTTGGGTTAGCAGTATAGCTCTCTACCGCTAGGCCGTGCTGACCAATTTCGGGAACATTATTTAAAAGAACATCCTTGTGGCTGTCAATCAAATATAAATAGGTCATGTCGATAAAAGTCTCCCAAATCCCGTTAGCTAATAATATCAAAACGAGGTCCAATAATTCCACGTGAAATCATCCAGTTGACCTACATTTCTCTGTCGTCTGCTCCAGGACTGGTGTGACGTCATCCTGAAGTACGACAAGCAGTTTGAGGAGGACGCCAAATTCGGACTCCTGGACATGAACGTCACTTCCGGACAGGGGGCGGAGTCAGAGAGCGCTGGGGGCGTGGCCAAAGACGGCCTGGTCGGGACGTTCAAGAAATTGGCTGTAGATTAACACCAACCGCTTGACCGATGGTCAATCCAGCTGGATGGAGCGTTCGGTGAAATTACTGTCTGGGTTTAAGTGTCTTCTTCTTACTGTAGTTAGGCTGAAATACAAGTAGAATATGTTTTTTTTGTAATTAAAATGATTAAACTACTTTATAATTGGTGAAGTTTTTCAATACACGTGTTAGAAGTGTGTACGTGATGTGTTAAAGGTGCGAATACTCTCGACAGAAAAGGTTGCAATGTTCTAGTGTAACTAATCAGTTACCTCTCGTGTTTACGGTATATTGAAAGAATACAAGTAGAACTATGTCTGTATTGTAGACTGGTGCGTAGTCAGGATTTATGGGTAGCATGTGAGTGAATAAAATAAACCGGGAGTGATCTCCCCTAAACTTTCTCGAATATTTTTATATAAAATAACAGGGGATGGGAACTCGGGCTATAGACATGATTTTTAATCCATTTTAAATACTCAAAGTTTTAAAAATAGAATAAAATCTCGTAGACAAATTAATTGCACACCAAGTGAACGTGAAATAAAAAAGCGCATAATAGTGCGCAATATTATTAGTACTTTTAAAATTTACATTAGTTTTTTGAGAAATCAGAAGTAGCGTAAATTACTACTTCCGGTCAACGGAAATTACTCAAAATTTAACAGAAGGTAGAGAATTAGATCTTTTACTTACATGTGAAATTTCATTTATCTATCTGAAATAGTACTCAAGTTATAGGCTTTTGAAAAATTCAAAGTAGAAAAAGTACCACTTCCGGTTGTCGGAAATCGCTCAAAAGTTGATACGGATCTACGATTTTGATATAATACTTATATATGAAATTTCATCAACCTAGCTGTAACGGTACTCAAGTTATCGTGTTTACACACGGACACACACACAGACACACAGACACACACACACACAGACATACGGACAAGATTGCAAAATTATGTTTTTCCGTATCAGTGAGGTGTAAAACGTCGAGATTTGTAAAAATCTCGATTTTTTTTTTGCACGATTACAATACTTTCTCTATACTACGTATATACGAGAAAGTAAATAAACCGGGAGTGATCTCCCCTAAACTTTCTCGAATATTCTTATATAAAATAACAGGGGATGGAAACTCGGGCTATAGACATGATTTTTAATCCATTTTAAATACTTAAAGTTTTAAAAATAGAATAAAATCTCGTAGACAAATTAATTGCACACCAAGTGAACGCAAATAAAATAAACCGGGAGTGATCTCCCCTAAACTTTCTCGAATATTCTTATATAAAATAACAGGGGATGGAAACTCGGGCTATAGACATGATTTTTAATCCATTTTAAATACTTAAAGTTTTAAAAATAGAATAAAATCTCGTAGACAAATTAATTGCACACCAAGTGAACGCGAATAAAAAAGCGCATAATAGTGCGCAATATTATTAGTACTTTTAAAATTTACATTAGTTTTTTGAGAAATCGGAAGTAGCGTAAATAAGTACTTCCGGTCAACGAAAAATTCTCAAAATTTGACAGAAGGTAGAGAATTAGATCTTTTACTTACATATCAAATTTCATTTATCTATCTGAAATAGTACTCAAGTTATAGGCTTTTGAAAAATTCAAAGTAGAAAAAGTACCACTTCCGGTTATCCGAAATCGCTCAAAAGTTGATACGGATCTACGATTTTGATAAAATACTTATATATGAAATTTCATCAACCTAGCTGTAACGGTACTCAAGTTATCGTGTTTACACACGGACACACACACACACAGACACACAGACATACGGACAGAATTGCAAAGCCCAGTTTTTCAGACTGGAATACGCATAAAACCTTTTAATTTTGATAAATCTGGATTGATAATTTTTGCCCGATTAAAATAAGTCCTCTATACTTCGGATGTGATGAAGGACTGAGGTGTAATACGGTGAAAATAGTTAAAATTTCAAGTGATTTTTGTGCACGATTACAATACTTTCTCTATACTTCGTATATACGAGAAAGTAAAAAGCGCATAATAGTGCGCAATATTATTAGTACTTTTAAAATTTACATTAGTTTTTTGAGAAATCGGAAGTAGCGTAAATTACTACTTCCAGTCAACGGAAATTACTCAAAATTTAACAGAAGGTAGAGAATTAGATCTTTTACTTACATGTGAAATTTCATTTATCTATCTGAAATAGTACTCAAGTTATAGGCTTTTAAAAAATTCAAAGTAGGAAAAGTACCACTTCCGGTTGTCGGAAATCGCTCAAAAGTTGATACGGATCTACGATTTTGATATAATACTTATATATGAAATTTCATCAACCTAGCTGTAACGGTACTCAAGTTATCGTGTTTACACACGGACACACACACAGACACACAGACACACAGACACACACACACACAGACATACGGACAAGATTGCAAAATTATGTTTTTCCGTATCAGTGAGGTGTAAAACGTCGAGATTTGTAAAAATCTCGATTTTTTTTTTTTGCACGATTACAATACTTTCTCTATACTACGTATATACGAGAAAGTAAAAAAGACGCCAATTTTGTCAAAACGGAACATGAATATTTCTAACACACTGAAAACAGTAAGTAAACTTCCCTTTCAAACCTGACGGTCTACGGGGCAAGTGAAGTAGAGTTCAACTGTTTCAGTGACCTCAGCATATGAAGAGATAGTGTGGTCAGCACTATGCCCAGCCGCCTTTAGGTATCCATCAGAGCTGGGACGGTCTACTGACTTGAACCCAAGACTTATGGGTTAGCAGTCCAGTTCTCTTCAGCTAGACCACTCCGTCCATGTCAGTACTATACACATACAGATAATCATTGTAGGGGTGGGACAACAACAACCCACTGGGGTCAGTTGTGCAAAATATTTTCAGAACAACTTGTCTTTCTATTGACACGTTTGTTAATGGGTGGGGGAGGGGTGGGGGCGGGGGATGGGGTGAGGGTGACTCTGCCTCCCCTGCACCACTCTAAGATAAGCTTTAGATCAACCCACACAAGTACACCATCGAGCTATACTCGACACGCCACCATCAATTCAATATCAAGTCATACATTTTTTAAAATATTTTTATTTATCACGTCGTGGATGTTCTACTGTATCAGAGTGACGGCTCGTACAGACCTCAACGATGCAGACATTGTAGTGCATCCAGTGAGTGCACGAGTTATCTCGTCGCCATCGTACTGCAGCCATTAAGGGAGACAATCTAATTTGGTGCAGTGTTCCACTCGTGCTGCCGTCCCCTGCGACTCCCAACACTTTGTGCTTTAAATGTAATCGTGGTCGACGTTTAGAAATCTACGAGAATTTTTTTAAGGGGGTTACACACATATACACTTTACATTCACACCACATACGCCAGACACAAACACACACATACTCGATATAAAAAGATGATTAGATTTTAGATTATTCTTTTGTTTTTTGTTCTCAATAGAAATATGAAAATATTCCTCCAACACAATTAAGTATTACTTGTCACTATGATGGCCCCTTGAATTTGATCTAGTGACGGAACTAGAATTAAAAACATAAAGAATTTTTTGCTCCCCCTATATATATATATATATATATATATATATATATATATATATATATATATATATATATATATATATATATATATATATATATATATATATATATATATATATATATATATATATATAGGCAGACAGATATTTTTATCATTCACTTGTTGCGTCACTTGTTTCTGCTCACACACATCGTGTCACGCGCTAATCTACTTCCTGCGCATGAGAGATTCATAAAAAATAATTTTTGCAAGAGGAAGACGCGTATCTCCATTAAAACAGACAATTAGAAGATCACGAAACCTTAAAAAACGGGCGCCATTTTTTGGGGGTGGGGGTGGGGGCACATTGAAGGGATTTCACAGTTTTCTAGCTGCGAGATACATCTTTCCATGAAGGATGTGTTTTCATGTCTCTTGCTGTTTAAATTTCAATGTGCTTCATCTTATACACAATAAATGTTTACTGTTTTTTTTGTAAACCGTATTAATTAATAAATCTTAAGAACACAACAAATTTAGTGAAACATTGAGTTACGGACAGGTCGGAAGTTTCCAGAAGAAATCTCAAATCGCCCAGCCAACCCTATTGTCCTGTTTTACCCAGCCAACCCCATTGTCCTGTTTTACCCAGCCAACCCCATTGTCCTGTTTTACCCAACCAACCCCATTGTCCTGTTTTACCCAGCCAACCCCATCGTCCCCAGCCAACCCCATTGTCCCGTTTTACCCAGCCAACCCCATTGTCCTGTTTTACCCAGCCAATCCCATTGTCCTGTTTTACCCCGCCAACCCCATTGTCCCGTTTTACCCAGCCAACCTCAATAAATTGCCCCCCCCCCCCCCCCGAAGCCAACCAAGAATGCCCTATTTTACCCAACCCGGGAATAATGTCCTACTCCCGACTCCCCCTCCTCCCCCACAAATCCCTAAAGCGACATCACTCTAAAATTAAACGGCATCTTGGGTGTTGAAGTGGAGTCCAAATGGAGTCCTGCCGGTTGGCGTTTTTTTAAACCAAATCTGAATATTTTTATTAAATCTTTTTTTTTTTAAGTTAGGAAAGCTACTTTCGCTTTTGGCTTCAAAACAAACTCAAGAATTTAGAATCAGAATTTCGTGAATTTAGATCTAGAAATCGAGATAGAAAATTAAAATCTAATCTAGATCTAGATTCTAAATCTAGATAAAGAATTGACTTTTCAGATTTTAATATAGTCTAGAATCTAGATTCTAGAATTTTATTTAGAATATAACCGACTCGTTAGATTTACTAATAGTAATACTATGATTTAGTTTTAGAGTTTTAGATTTTAGAGTTTAGAGGTAGATTCTTGATTCTACTAACTCTAAATCTAGAAATCTAGATCTAGAATCTTGATCTGATCTAGGGACCGTAGTCTAGTCTAAACCGATTTTATTAGAAGAGTAAAGAAGAGGTTGTAAAGTCAAGTGACCAAGACTAAAGAATTAAAGATTAAAGAACTTTAGTAATTAATTAGGCCTAGATATATATTATAATATAATTATAATTAGTTACTAATTACTATAGTAATTAGATTCTACTTTAGTGTACTAACTTAGTACTAAGTACTAGGCCTAAAATTAATATTAATTATTAATGATACATCATACTATACTTTAAGTTTAATTAAGTCTAAAGTTTAAGTTATAAACAGTAGATCTAGATACAATAATATATTATAACAAATTGTCAAATAGTATTTTACTAGATCTAGGGCCTATGTATTTTATTTAGATCTAGATCTCAGCCTTATTTTAGTTAGACCTAGATCTATAATAATAATAGTATTAAGTACAGGCCTGTTACTGTATATTATATAGACTATAGCGTATTTTCTTTTATAGTGAACTAGGTCTATATGATTAATATGAATACTTTTATTAATATAATAGTAATAGGTGTTAGTATTAGTTTAGTTAGCTAGCTAGTATTTAAGCTAGATTTAGTAATAATAGAATAATTAGCTAGATTTATGTAAAACAGAAACCTTTAGACTTAACTTTTGAATTTAGGCCCATAAATTTTTTTCTAGACTTTCTTTTGCTTAGAAAGTTAAGAACTGATTAAATTAGTAATTAGGCCCTATGTATTAATCATATTATAGTTAATTATAGGCCCCTAATTTAAATTAGGCCTATTTAGTTATAAAGACTTTGCCTTTATTCATTTTAATAAATAGGCCCCTATTTTAAATCAATGCCATATTTAAAAAAAAAAATCCTTTTCCTAGTACTTTTTCTTTTAGTACTAAATCTAGATGTAGATAAACTAGATATTACACGGTGACAGTAGGCTAGACCTAATAACCGTAATTACTAATTAGTCGTCTGCTTAGTAGTTAGTCCTCGTAGAGATAGCTATCGTTATATATATAGACAAGTTATAGTGTACCAGTATTACTAGATAAAATTCTATATCTAGTAATAGCTCTAGAAATTCCAAATTTGATTTAAGCCCAAAGTGGGCCTAAAAATTGGATTAATCTAATAATTACTAACATTAGGGCCTAATTAGTTTAATTGTAATAAGCTTTGTTTGACTTTGTGTTACTGTCATTGAGCTTTTAGTTTAACATTGAAAATTTAATTCAAAGATTTAAAAAAAAAAATCAGCAACTTCAATTAATCTATATAGCTAGATTCTAGATATTCATACTGTTGTACAAGGCTTACTTAGTAGAAATTAAATATGCTATAATTACAGAATTCTGACTATATCACTCAGAATAAACAGATATGACTAAATAAGCCTAATGTATATTACATTGTTTTATAAGAATTACTTTTGCTTTACATTAAGCGTGTATGTTTAGTGTCTGTGTACACTAGTTAATATTTATTTTTACTGTTAATGAAAGTATTATTCCACAGATGAAGCATGTTCCACTTGTAATAATATTAATAAATTTAATAATGTCTTGTTTTTGTTACTTAGACCAATAAAACAGTTGTGTGGTTTACACTTAAAGTCAGTATCTCAAGCCAGTTACCCTTAATGATAATGTACTCAAGCCCTCAAACCACTTCTCTGGTTTATCAATTGTGTGCTCTACTGCTTGACCAATGAATCCCAATTTAGTATTTGTAGGTCATTGTAAAAATATATATTGATATATCCTAAATAAATCTTTTATCAAGTGTTAAGATTTATGTTATTTTTATTGAGTGTTGTTTTAATACGTTCTTTGTGTTTGTGTGTGTTAGTTCAGTGATTTTTGAAAGCTGTAGTGATTGAGGAAACTAAACAGTATTTAACTTGCAAATTTTATATGAAAAAAAATACACTGGCGCTAGACTGCCATTACTACTAACCCAAAGTCTCAAGTTAAATTGAGGTTTAAGTCAGTAAAAAGTCCCTGAGTGCACCCAGCAATGAGGGGTACCTAACTCACATCAGTGAAAGTAAAGGCATTGTCATAGTGCTGACCACATCATGGCTTCGAATGCCAAGTTCACAGAACAGTTGAACTCTTTGCAATCTGATCCATGGACAAACAGGCTAGAAACAGGAACTTTACAACTCTCACTGTTGTTTACAATATTTTCATACACTAACAATAACATTAACAATTACAATCAATAAACAAATTCAATGATTAAGACAAGTTCAATTTCTATTAAATAAATTAATAATTTATTAAGTATTTAAAGATAAAGGCATTTTATTTAATGTAATACTTGTCCCTTAATTTCAGGGAATTTAATTTTTTCCTGCATCAAATATTGTTATTCATAAATTGCAGACTCAGATGAAGTCTTCATTCTAAAACACATTTTGATTTCCTATGTTTTGTTGATAATCTTATATAGTTAAGGTTGCCTGGAACATGTGTAGGGTACTTTCTTCTGTGTTTACTAGAGGTCTATATGCACTGATTTAATTCAGGTATTCTGAAAAATAGATTTACACACAATATTTATTCTTAAAATTTTGTCTTATAATCATAGTTTACATTTTTATACATAATAAGCGTATCAAAAATATAAATAAAATTGCAATCAAAACTAGCCATTAAATCTATAACTTCAGGTCAATATTGACAAATCTCTTACTAAATCTAAACTCTAGATCTAATAACCATAATTCAATGCCTACTAAAATAACTGGGTCTTGCTAGATTTACACATAAACTTCCTACATCTAGATTTCTAAGTAAGCATATGCCTACTACTCTAGTTAGTAGCAGACTTTCTTAATCTTTAGCAGTCAACTAAACTTTAAATCTACTTCTTAAATCAAATCTAGATAGGTTCGCAGTAGCAACAGATGTCAACATTTTAATTTTATTAATATTATAATATTATTATTTATAATAATTATTGCCTACTAAATTACTAAATAATTCTAGATCTAGATTTCTCTAGACAAGTTACTAACTAGATTTAGCACTGTTGTTAACTAGCTACATCTAGAAAAAAAAAATATATAGACTCAGAGACCTACTCACTGGATCTAGAATTATAGAAAAATCTTATTCCGGCTAGTCACTTCGTCATTAATTATTAATTATCATTAGGTCCTATTATTAACTTTTTAATTTATTACACTCTCACTCACAATGTTGCATTCACTCTCTACTAACTTAAATAAGTCTACTTCGGTAACTATGCTCAACTGAACTACACTAACATCCTCAGTAGTCTACAGTCTGCACTTAGTTAGACTAGTCGTAGTCACTACTTGTACTCAGAAGTACTTACTAGATATTAGATAAGTACTTGCAATCAGATCTCTACAAACAAACATACACTAAATCTAATCACTGTCAATTTTTATTTAGAGGGATTAGTATAGATCTAGACTCTAGTTAAGGAAGTATAAAGAACAGATTTAGGATCAGGTAGATTGAGATCTATTACTAATAACTATTAGATTTAGATATCTAGATCTAGATCTAGTTGCAATATGCTGAAATAAAGTGTAAAGTCGAACTTGATAATCGTTTGTTTACTGTTTACCAAATCGTCCAGTAGGAGTAATGTCCCCTGGGGCTAGGCTTGCTAGGTCTTAGATTTAACTTTTAAAAATAATTAATTTACTTACCGCCACAAAACTTTTCTGTCAGAATTGAATGCAAATACATAACTTCCCAACCGTACGTACACAATAGACTTGAAATTTTGTATGTTTGTTGCATATTGGGAGTTCATGATGAGTTTAAAATCTTGAAGCGAAGTCAAGAAACAAGCAGCCGCCATGTTTTTTTATCAATGGGAATCATGATCACAAAAATTCATTTAGTTTGGAAAATTTTATCTCTCCCTGGCGGAAGTTTTTTCAAAACTTTGAATGGATTAATGAATTAATATTATTAATTATTTCAAAAATTATTTTCAATATTTTATCTTGAATTAAAAAATTCACAACACGTAAAAATCAATAGTTAATATTTTGTTTTAATTTTTGACAGCTAAAACATAATTTTAGCGCTTGCCATTTAATTTATATAATTTTTTGAAAAATAGCATGTTATATAGCAAAGTATTACTGCAACACAATTAGTCAATCAAAAATTCGACAGATGACAATGACGTATTGTGCGTATTTTAAAGTGCTGTTTGAAACGTGTTTTGTTCCTCCGATAAAAAGTCTTTTTCATCGTCAGGAAACTCAGAAAATTGGTGGTATTTGAGTTGGTCAATTAGAAAGTACTTCAGTTCGTTAAGGAAGAGCATTTTAAATCGGTGATAAAAATAATATTATTTTCTTCACAAATTTGTTTGTTGTGGAATAAAGGCAACAATTTAAAAAAAAAATTGATCAATGAAATATTTTGTTTTTTGTTTTTGTTTTTTGTTAAAAAGTCGATTAAAAAAAATTGCCAATGAAAATAATAAAAAAAAAATTGTTTAAAAAATTGCCCAAAAAAATTAAGAACAAAAAATAAAAAATAAAATTTCTGTATTAGGCAGTCACTAGATGGGAGAGTGTAAAAATAGTTTTAAAATATTTTGTGTGTGTGTGTGCTGGTGAGGGTTGAAGGGAGGGGGTGGGGAGGGGAACGAGTTCAAAACCGAGTTGTGTATAGACTGGTTAAGTGGTTGAAGTGATCTGATCGGCTATGTGGCTAAATGTATCAATTGATCGCGTTGTATACATAAGGGGCTGGGGTGGATTTTCAAAAGGATGGACGGGCGTGGGGGGGGGGGGGGGGTAAAGGAAGTCTCAGGCACCCCTTCTAGAGGGTGGGGGCGGTGAAGCAACAACCCCTGTAGAAAATGAGGCGAGGGATCCTATCCCAACCCCTGAAAAAAATCCAACACATTCTTTTCTAGCGGGATGGGAGGGGGGGGGGGGGGGGTGGGGGGGTGGAACGACACTTTTTCTTAACCCCCCTTCCCCACCCCCTACCCCCACACCCCTACCCCCACATCCCTACCCCCCACATCCCTACCCCACATCCCTACCCCCACATCCCTACCCCCACACCCCTACCCCCCACACCCCTACCCCCACACCCCTATCCCCACATCCCTACCCCCACATCCCTACCCCCACATCCCTACCCCCACACCCCTACCCCCACATCCCTACCCCCCACACCCCTACCCCCACACCCCTACCCCCCACACCCCTACCCCCCACACCCCTACCCCCCACATCCCTACCCCCACACCCCTACCCCCACACCCCTACCCCCCCCACCCTACCCCCACATCCCTACCCCCACATCCCTACCCCCACATCCCTACCCCCACACCCCTACCCCCACACCCCTACCCCCCACACCCCTACCCCCACATCCCTACCCCCCACACCCTACCCCCACATCCCTACCCCCACACCCCTACCCCCACACCCCTACCCCCCCCACACCCCTACCCCCACATCCCTACCCCCCACACCCCTACCCCACACCCCTACCCCCACATCCCTACCCCCACACACCCTACCCCCACACCCCTACCCCCACACCCCTACCCCTACCCCCACACCCCTACCCCCACACCCCTACCCCCACACCCCTACCCCCCCACATCCCTAACCCCACACCCCTACCCCCACACCCCTACCCCCACACCCCTACCCCCCACACCCCTACCCCCACACCCCCTACCCCCCACATCCCTACCCCCACACCCCTACCCCCACATCCCTACCCCCACATCCCTACCCCCACACCCCTACCCCCCACACCCCCTACCCCCACACCCCTACCCCCCACACCCCTACCCCCACATCCCTACCCCCACACCCCTACCCCCCACACCCCTACCCCCACACCCCTACCCCCACATCCCTACCCCCACACCCCTACCCCCACATCCCTACCCCCACATCCCTACCCCCACACCCCTACCCCCACACCCCCTACCCCCCACACCCCTACCCCCACATCCCTACCCCCACACCCCTACCCCCACATCCCTACCCCCACACCCTACCCCCACACCCCTACCCCCACATCCCTACCCCCACACCCCTACCCCCACACCCCTACCCCCACATCCCTACCCCCCACACCCCTACCCCCACACCCCCCACACCCCTACCCCCACATCCCTACCCCCACACCCCTACCCCCACACCCCCTACCCCCACACCCCCCTACCCCCACATCCCTACCCCCACATCCCTACCCCCACACCCCTACCCCCCACACCCCTACCCGCACACCCCTACCCCCCCACACCCCTACCCCCACACCCCTACCCCACATCCCTACCCCCACATCCCTACCCCCACACCCCCTACCCCCCACACCCCTACCCCCACACCCCTACCCCCACACCCCTACCCCCACACCCCTACCCCCCACATCCCTACCCCCACACCCCTACCCCCACATCCCTACCCCCCACATCCCTACCCCCCCACACCCCTACCCCCACACCCCTACCCCCCACACCCCTACCCCCCACACCCCTACCCCCACACCCCTACCCCCACATCCCTACCCCCCACACCCCTACCCCCACATCCCTACCCCCACATCCCTACCCCCCCACAACCCCTACCCCCACATCCCTACCCCCACACCCCTACCCCCACATCCCTACCCCCACATCCCTACCCCCACACCCCTACCCCCCACACCCCTACCCCCACACCCCTACCCCCACATCCCTACCCCCACACCCCTACCCCCACATCCCTACCCCCCACACTCCTACCCCCACACCCCTACCCCCACATCCCTACCCCCACACCAATCTACTAAACAATTTGCTGCCATTGAGAGAAAAACTTACTGAATACTTGCAATTAAAATACGTCGATCTTAATTAATTAATTAATGCTAATTACATCTGACAATCTAATTAAACGAATCCTATAACGTTTTAAACGATTTAAACTGTTGATCCAGATGCATTCCTGTTAAAATTAACATACTTACCTGTCACTTATCATCTAATTAGTTAATTATAATTAGTTAAATGTAGGCATGTGGTTATATATCTATGTGGCTATGCATATCTTGCTATAATGGCTACCTGGCTAATTTGCTGGCTTCATATGTTAGCTAATAGAAATACTAATCGCTTTGTAGGTTAAATGGTAAACACCACAATATGAAACATAAAGGTGTATCATGTCTGGTTTGTATATTCTGATATAGATAATTGCTACCCATAAAATGGGCGGACGTGCTGGTAGCTATGCCACTGTATATTGTCTTCCTCAGCTCGCCATTAAAGCATGCGGCGTTATGAATTAGCCACAGGATGATTTTATCAACCTAGTCAAGAACAAAGGGACGTTATTAACCAAGCAGGTAAGGAAAGATAACCCGGTTCTGCTGGAGTTAGAGAAGAAGGAATTATTTGTTTGGCCCACTGTGATCATTGCACCGGCATTTAGCTCTGCTTTGGACTTGATTCATCGCACGGTTATATCGGCTATGTGGCTAATAGGTTAACTGGTTATTTGTCTGAAATGGCTTTTGCTTCGTTTTATATTGAAGAATACGAGTTGGATGAAATGCTTTCCATCATTATTGTTTATATATATGGATAAAATCGTGTTACTATCAATTTTGCATTCGCAGCAGCCGTAAGAAAAAAAATAATCCTGAAAAAAATTCAGAAATTTCATAAAGTAAGAATCAATGATATAAAGGTTGCAAATGCAGGTACATGAAAAATAAGTTTACTTAGAGAATACGATAAGGTAAATTAACACACTTCCATTGTAAATTTGGCCAAATTTTAATGACTTTTTATACTTACGATGTCACCTTTTTTGAAGTTTCAAGTCTGCTATTACTACTCTAAAAATATTACTTCACTACGCATGTGCGGTATTTCCTTATAATTTATGCTAATTTATTCAACAGCCGAATGTCTTTGTATAAGTTTCCATTACCACGTGAAAAAAATAATTGGTTTTGCATTTTTAAAAAAAATTGTTTATTTACCGAAATCGTTAAGAAAGTTAAATCTTTAATTAAGTCCGACAAAAACCAGTAGAGTTTTAGCACTATGTTTATTTGAATAAGATCGTAGATCATTTAAAAATATTTAATGGAACTTTCGAGACGTTTCACTTTGGGTCCATTGACCATCGGCTATTTGATTATTTAGGTTGTACAGGCTATTTCGTTATCTTGACAGTTCGGTGATATTGGTTAAGTGTTGTGTAGGTTATTTGGTTGTGTCGGCTATTTGGTTGTATCGGCTGTTTGGTTGTGTCGGCTATTTAGTTGTGTCGGCTATTTGGTTGTGTCGGCTATTTGGTTGTGTCGGCTATTTGGTTGCGTCGGCTATTAGGTTGTGTCGGCTATTTGGTTGTGTCGGCTATTTGGTTGAGTCGGCTATTTGGTTTGTCGGCTATTTGGTTGTGTCGGCTATTTGGTTTGTCGGCTATTCGGTTGAGTCGGCTATTTGGTTTGTCGGCTATTTGGTTGTGTCGGCTATTTGGTTATGTGGGGCTATGCTTAAACTCTGCCCTGTATGCCCTAGACTTATGCCTAAACTCTGCCCTGCTGGGCTAACCGTATAAATCCTACCTGTGCAACACTCAGACTCCAGAGTCACACAATTAACAAATGTAATTATCTTTAATCATCTTTTCCTACTTTGTTTACCTATTTACATAATAACCAACAACAATTTAGCGCAAAAAATAAAGTAAATAAATTTATCTAACGTAAACCAAGATAGAATATTTTGACCACCCAGCTCTCATACTTCCCGAGCCAGCCTCCCCCACACTTCACCACCCAGCCCCACAAAGTCCATCACAGCCCCCACACCACCCAGCTCTCGTACTTCACCAGTCGTCCCCCCCAGTACCCCACCACACCACCTAGCCCCCGCACCATCCAGCCACCACACCTCACCAGCTACTACACCAGCTACTACACCAGCTACTACACCAGCTACTACACCACCTACACACCCTGTATGAGATCAAAGGCACATGATAATACACGTCGATAAGGTGAGCAGTAAATTGAAATGACGTTTTCATAACTGTGAGCTACAGCACACGGGGGGGGGGGGGAAGAGTATGCTTTTCTATCCGGGTCAGGTGCACGCACGGGTCATCATTCGACCTTGACCCACCCACCGCAGTGATCGTCTACTGGTGAGGTAGAAGCAGACATGTAATCAAGTTGTTTTTTTTACCTCAGGCCAACAGGGAGAGAATAGAAAAAAAACAACAAACACTGAGATACATTTAGATAGATAAACAAATGGGGATAAGGCAATCAGGCTGGTCCATTGAACTACAGATGAAAAAATTACGGAAAATGGAGGCTGATAAGTTGATGCACTCAATAATGGTAAACGAAACACGCACACACATAGACGTATATATATATATAATATATATATATATATATATATATATATATATATATATATATATATATATATATATATATATATATATATATATATATAATATATATATATATATATATATATATATATTCTAAAAAATTACAAACACTAGCATATTTTACTTACACACATATTCTGAAATTTTACAACCACATACATATTTTACACACACACACGCATACACACACATCCACACACACACATGCTCAGATATACACATATAATATGTGCTTCTCTCCATCAGTTTGATACATGCACATAATAAAGTTAGAAAGACGTTCGAAAGAGAGCTAATCAAAAGTGATATGTTGGTGTTACATTCACATTAAATTAACGTTCTTTAAATTACAGTAAAAAAACATCAAAGGGAAATAATAATAAAAAAGGTAAGTAGTAAAACAACAGGGGAAGTAATACAACAATAAAGACAAGAGCAGGAATAAGAAAAACTTGGATGAGATGTAAACCATCTGCCTTCTCTGTCTGAGGCAGCATGTCGTAACCCAATCTATCACTGCCGTTGGAGAGAAAATGGGGAGTCTAATCTGAAATTGACCACCGACGCAATAAAAAATATAAATAATAAAAGTATTATTCGACCTGAGCAAAAATGAACTAGGCGTAGCCAATTTTGGGTGTGGTATAATACACAGCTAAACGTGAGTGTTAGCGCAAAGAGTGTTTCTTTTAGACTTTTGATTATCCGTGCGGAGCTCATCTCCCCCCCCCCCCCCCCGAAGAAAGTCTACCGCCCCCCCCCCCCCCCGAACAAAATGGAATTTATATAGAAAAAAATACTTTTAACAGTGTTTGCCCCCCCCCCCCCCACCCCGGAAATTTTAGTCCACCCCCCGAAAAGTTCAAGAGCCCCCCCCCCCCCCACCCACCGGAGAAAAAAGTCTGGAAGAAACACTTGTGCGGGTTGGGGGTGGGATTGCTTGAAACATTCGAGGGAGGGGCGGACTTAAATTTCCATGGCATGGAGAGGAGCACTGTTTGAAGCGTGTACTCTGGATATAAATTCTATTTCGTTCGGTGCCAACGGTGCCACCCATCCCCCTCCCACCAGAGATGTGTGAAAGATACTCTGGTCATCCAGATACATTCACCGATCATGAAAGCTATTTAAAACCACGTGATCAAGACCCAGCCAATCGTGCGTGTTGTCTCAAGCCAACGCAGGCAACCTCTCGTTAGCTGCGAGTTTTGACATCTGCACGGAGCAGAAGATCAACAACCAAATCCCGAGAACACACGCATGCGCGCGCAGGGATGCGCAGACGCCAGCGATGTAAAAAAAAATTCGCATGTAACAACGTGACGAAACAATCAATTCATTTATTTTTCTAGAATGTTGATCCTGGGGGATCATCCCAGCCTTCGCTGTCGTTTGTACTTTATAGGGGCGCGGGAGGTGGTGGGGGTGGGGGTGGGGTGGAAGGTGCCGTGGGGATGGTGGGATATGTGGGGTGGGGTGGTCTTGTGTGGGAGGTTTGTGGGGAAATGGAGGTGAGAATGTGCGGGTGTAGGGATTGTATGTGTGAGGAATGTGTGAGAAAGGTGTGGGGGTGTCTTAATCTAGTTGAGAACTTAGGGCCATGGAGGTCATGTGGGGATCGGTTGGTCAGAGGTCAATAGTGTTAGACACATGAGGGGGTATCATAGCGGTCTTGGGGGATCAAAAGCTCACGGGGGGGGGGGGGGGGGTCGATTGGAGTGGGTGTACAATGGGGTTAGGGGTGGGGGTCAGAGGGTCATTGGGTTCAGGGTCAAAGACTCACGGGAGAAAGGCGATCAGTTGGGGTTAGTGAGCCGTGGGATTACGGGTGGGGGAGGGGGTCATTCATGGGGATCACGATCATAGTCTGAGGGTGGGGGGGGGGGGGTGGGGGTC
>NW_026733875.1:0-45000 GCF_028476545.2 Physella acuta | reverse complement strand
AGATATTCTGTAGTTGTGGCCATACGGAACGCTGGTTTTGAAGTATTTTTTACAACCGCACAGGACAACGGACATTATATAAATACGAGCCGACCCGCGGCATATCATACGCCGCTATTTAGTTGTTGTTTTTTTCTACTTTTCAGTTATTCATAATTTGTGAATTCGACACTACCAACGCTGCCACTGAAAATATTTCTTTAAAACACTATAAGTTGCTCGTTAAGGACGATAACCCCCCCATCCCCCCCCCCCCCCTCCGTTAAAGTAAACTCCACTTAGTTTCCCCTTTCCCCCCCCCCCCCCCCCCCCCCCCAACGTTTAAAATCGTTTCAAAACTATATTATTTGCCCCTAATAGTCGTCACTAAACCCGGCTCTGTTTGTAAACATTTAGAGTGAACCACAGCTCACCAGACCATGTAGGGGTGGGGGTGGTAGGGAGCGCGTTTACAGCTTGTTTTCTAGCGTCTCCCAGAAGAGAATTATATATATATAGATAATACAGGAGGAAAATATTCAGACCTAAGTCACCCCCCCCCCCCCCCACGAACACATACACACCGATATCGATCCTTGTGCTAAGTGCATGTTGGTATCAATCTGAAAATGTTTAATGCTTGATGATACACCTGAAAGCACCATTAAATTGTTAATGTTGTGGTAAAATAAAAGATAGTGTTGCGAAATGCCCAAACCAACTGATAAGATTAATGAAATAATGCACGTATAGTTCGCTCTTGTTCACAGATTGTTCACTTCTTAATTTGTTGGCTAGGCCAATACAAATACATCATTGATTCTTCGCTGAAGTCAAATTTACATTTTGTATTTGATGGTGAATGTGATCTTTCATTAGGTCATCTTTTTCTGCTGTCTCTGTTGGTCTATATGTGTGTTGGCATTTATGTGATCTTTCACTAGGCCAACGTTTTCCGCTGTTTCTGTTAGTCTATATGTTGCTTCGCCTGTACGTCGGTGTATAGCAAGAATCATGCGGTTCCTGGGACAAATTATTTTCCTGTTGGTAGATCTACTAACGTTGTGTACAGGTAAAAATATTTTTTTTTAAATATTGTAAATAGCTAAAATTTCAAATTCACCCTTATGTATTTTATATTAATACTAATTATGTAATAAAATTAATATTATGCCCATTTATATTAATCAAAATGATTGCTAATTTAAACATTGTTTTAAAAGTAATATGTCTTCACTAAGCATCTAAGTCCAAACGATTTATTTCAGTTTATTTGCTCTGCCTGTATTATTTTATATAAAGGTAAATTTCTATAACGTGTACACTACTTAAACCGTTTCTAAGATGTGTACAAGAATTTCAAAGTTTAAAAACTGCACATTACTAAAAAGTTTCTAAAATATATACTTGACTTTAGAAGTTTCTAAAATACGTACATCGCTTTAAAAATTTCTAAAACATGTACATGACTTTAAAAGTTTCTAAAACGTGTACATGACTTTAAAAGTTTCTTAAATGTGTACATCGCTTTGAAATGTATAAAAATACGGAGAGTAGAAGACCCAGCGGTCTAAGGCAGAGGAAGTAGAGTTCACATTATTCTATGATCTGCGAAGAATATCCAGTGATTGCGTGGCCAGCCCAGCCACCTATTACATATGTAATTGTGTGGCCAGTACTAAGCCCAGCCACATATTACATCTGTAACTAGGGTCAAGTCCGCCTGTAAACTGACTTTACTTCGTCAAATTTTAAAGACACAAACCAGGGAACCGAACTCGAGATTCTGTATTCATGTGCTCTACCACTCCACCATGTTACATCATACTCCAAAGTTCATAAAATACCCATTAGTTAGATTAATTAATTAATCAATTAATTACAGGTGAGGTGAGTCCATGGCCCATGATCAACTGTTATGGTCAGGACATTGATCTTTTCTTTGTGGCCGACCCAACACGCGAATACCAGAGACAGATGCGGCTTTTTTCCAGAATTTTCGACGTGTTTTCCCCACCCTATGAAAAAAAACTCAACCGGATTAGAGCCTCGTTGTCCGTACCCTCGCTCCAAGAAAACGCCACCCCTTTCCAACCTGATACTGATAGTTGTGATAAACCAATTTCCACGATGAAAATCGATTTTGAAGAATTCGAATTTAAATCAGATTTGAAAGCTGCCCTAGAAAACGATCGCAGTGTGGAGGCGGGTCCGAGATATCCAATGGCTAGTTTGTTATGCTATCTGATTGAAGCTGTGTGTAGCGGAAATATTGTCACGTCACGGCGCTCGGCTGTTAGAGTTATCGTCCTTGCCGACTTCTCAAACTCAACAGCCCACGTTGACAAGTCCCCAGACAGACTAAAAACGTTTAAAATTATTTTTGGCGACCATAATTCTTCGCAAAATCAAACCGGAAACGATTATGTTTTTGTTCGAGATTTAACAGACGACGCTCTTCTAGAAGTTATCTCCCCGTTACTTTGTCAGGCCTGTAAAGACGGGTGGTTCCCCTTTGGGTTGGGTAAATCGACGGATCTGGTTTCCTGTTACCAGATCAAAGAAATCGTACGCAACAACTGGATGGACGCCAGCAAAGCTTGCGAGAACGATAACGCTGAGCTCGTCTCCATGGAAACGAAAGACGAGTTGATTTTTCTCTACCACGAAATCAGAAAGTGGGTCGCTGCTCAGAAAAATGCGTCGTGTTCAAATGTTGATGTTTTTATAGGACTCAAACGTGAGGACTACACGACAGGTCGACGCTTCAGATGGGTGAGTCACATGCCGCTGGTGTATACACTCTGGAATGAAGGGCACCCAAAGAACGGCATCTCGGCAAGTTGTGCCAAGTGGACGTTTAACGCGAGCACGAGCGGAGACAAAACGACCCATAACACCGACCCACACGACAAAAACTCGGATGGGGTTATGGTTAAATCGACTTACCCTTACGGATATTGGTCAAGTGTCGGCTGCGGGTTGTACGGCAGATACTACCAGCTGTGCGAGATCAATCTGAAACTACAAGGTCTTATAGCCAACGTGGAGGCGGAATCACATCACCGACTGTCAAAACCCAGCGCAAAAAGTATCAAAACGGCCTTGACCCGCGGGAAACTGATGCACACAGACGACAAACGGTCGTTTATATCTCTAAGCGCAAACGTAGGCAATGTACACGAGTTTCGTATAGTGAAAGATTTGACAAACAATTTTATCTTTATCAACAACCTCCCGAAATTCGATTGCCAAAAAAACCTTCAAAATCAAATTTTTTACAACTTTGTTTGCGATTTTTATCCCGATTGTTTAAAAAACCAGGACGAGGCTCACTGCGTGCACCGATTTTGTGATCCATCGTCCGAATTCTCCTGCCGTTCTGGCGAGTGTATCCCGAAAGAGTATCAATGTGATTTGTTTAGGGACTGCAGGGATGGAGACGATGAAGACGACTGCTTCAAGTGCCAACACTCCAGGTGCCAAGATGGCCGTTGTCTGCCCAGACATTTGTTCGGGGATGGGGAGGTCGACTGCGATACGTGCAGCGAGAACGACATTCAGATCGAGATGAACTCAACTCGAGACACGAACATCACGGACTGCATCTTCACCTGCAACCGGACCAAGTGTGTGTACCCGCACATGTTGAACAACAACGTCATCGACTGTCTTGGGCCTGAAGGTCCCATAGACGAGAGGCTGGGAAGTTTAGAACCCACGCAGTGTTTTAAGGCTGGTTCTGTTCAAATCCCTTACGCCAACTGGGCACCAAAGTGTGTTTATATAAAAGATAGATACGGTGAAACGATTGGGTGTAGAAATATGAATCATTTAAACAACTGTGAGGAATTTCTTTGCCCGGAAGGTTTTTATAAATGTCCTAAATCGTATTGTATCCCATCCCACTATCTCCACAACAGCAAGTACGAGTGTCCTTTAGGCGAGGATGAAAACGTCAATCTGAAGATCGACTGTCCTGGCTACTTCGTGTGTGTGTCTGGTGTGTGTCTGCATCCTGATCACGTGTGTGACGGAGAGAAGCAGTGTCCGCAAGGAGATGATGAGCTCAACTGCAACATCCCGTGTGCGGATGGGTTTATTTGTTTAGCTGGGGTTGTCATAGCAACCGATACGTCCATCCGTGTCAACAATATCTCATTTATAAACTCAGCCGTCCGGTATTTAGACCTAACTGGAGTTGATGCTTCTAGAGTTTTCCCAGCGGTTCCGAAAGTCAGATTTTCTTATTTAGACACGGCAATACTCGCCGGCTGTAATATTTCAAGCGTCGAGACGCGTCATAATCTCTACGGAACTTTTGCGTCCTTAAGATTCCTCGATTTAAGTAGAAACGTAATTGTAAACATAACATCATCTAATATATTCCAGTTTATGCCAATGCTTGTAGTTTTGAATTTAACAATGAATTTTCGGCTTCGGTTAATACAGACCAACGCTTTTGGCATGACACGGTCCTGTTTAAATATTGAAAAACTGGATTTGTCGTTCACTGGTCTACAGGTTCTAGACTGGTCAGTTTTTAGCGTGCTGAGAAACTTAAAATGTTTGAACTTACGCGGCACGCCGGTCTCCGTCACGAAGTCCCATCACGTGGTCCGCATGTCCGTCCTTGACATTAGACAGACAAGAGACGCAGCCGTGTTTCCTGACATGTTTCGATCCTTCATCTTCAAGAACAAGCTTTTGGCAGACAGTTTCAAGATGTGCTGTCCCAACCTTCACAACGTCCGCAGTGATTTGTCTGGCTGCCTGCATCCAACTGATCCGTTTTCATCGTGCTCTGATCTCGTAAACTCTGTAATTCTCCGGGTTCTTCTATGGGCCAACGGCTTTCTTGCTGTTTTTGGCAACATCGCTGCAATCTTCTGTAGATGTATTCTGAACAAGCCAACGTTTCTAAACATCTGTGATCCTTTACTAACACAACTTGGTTTTTCAGACCTGCTCATGGGTGTTTACCTTTTGGTAGTAGCTTCTGCTGATGCTCGCTTCAGGGGAGAGTATCTGTGGAAGGAAATGAACTGGCGACACGGGGTTGTCTGTCATTTTTTCGGTTTTTTATACACCATATCCTTCATAATGTCTAAAATGTTAGTGTTTTGGATGACCCTAGACAGACTGGCATCCGTCAAATGTCCATCGTTTAAAATAAAACTAACACGTAAGGTGGTTGTGGTGGTGTGTGTCTTGACCTGGTTGGTGGGCGTCACCCTCGCTCTGATTCCTTCCATCCCGTTGTTCGGACAGGCGGGGGTCTACGCCTCTACTGGGACGTGTATTTACGTCCCTTTGATTTCTATACCTACCCCAGGTTGGCAGTTTGTCCCAAAGCTGATCATTTATCTTAACTCTGCTTTGTTATTACTAATCACCTTTGGTGAAATGATCATTTTAAAGTCAATGATAAGTACAGCAGTTAATAAGAAAATATATCAAAACTTTAACAGAAGGTTTCTAAAGACAGAAGCTGTCTGTAAAATTAAGGTGAAAATTGCTAAGAATTTTGGTTTGGAAACTGTAAAAATGAGTGAAATCGGAGCTTCACTAAATGAGGAAATGGTACCTGCAAGAATAAGCGGAATGGAAGGTAGAAGAAATAGTCAAACGGAAGCTGCACAAAATACTGCAATGAAAGCCTCCTTGAATACTGAAGTGAAAGCCTCTTTGAATACTGAAATGAAAGCCTCTTTGAATACTGAAATGGAAGCCCCAATGAGCAGTAAAACGGAAACCTCTGTGAATAGTGAAATGGAAGATAAAACAAATATTGGAACAAAAGCTGCAGACAATAATGAATTGGGAAGTAGAAAGAAGAGTGAAATGGTAACCTCGGGAAATATTAAAATAGAAAACGTCGTGGATTCTGAAAAAGCCATGACAAAATTAGCGAGTGTAGCCTCAAGAAATATGTCTCTGTTGATTGTGGTGGATCTCTGCTGCTTCTTACCGGCTGGGGTGCTAGGGTTGCTGTCGCTGAATGGGTATGAGCTGAGCCCTGACGTGCACGCTTGGTTGGCTGTCTTGATCATACCGCTCACCTCCGCCATCAACCCAATTTTGTATCAAATTCCTTCTATTTTTAACATGAAAACTATAAGACAAACCTCAGCTGCAAAGTGACTTTTGTTTCATAAACTCATAGGTAAAAGAACAGCTAAATGTAAAACTAGGCGTAAAATTTGTAGGAAAGAGTAGCTCATTCAAAAATGTTTTTTTTAAAAGTTAGAATCAATGCAAATATACCGTGAGATATGAATTCCTCTTACCTAAAGACAAAAACTGTCTTTGCTTTTCTACGTGTTTAATGTTTCTATCCTTTTCTTAGTGTTGTCTAGTTATGCTAAGTGTCGCCGAGTAAATGAACACAGTAACCTATGTCCTAAAACATGCTAACTGCGCGCCCTTGTAGCATAAGATCTCAACCCCCATTCATCAAGTTTGTTAGCCACTGCTACCTGTTAAGATCCTGTTTAGTACTGTGAAGCGGAAATCTAACTGGGTGTGTAAAGCCACTTTTGTTAAAATAGCAATACATAAACATGTAATTCATGCATTTGTTTTTGCTACCTTTAACCTTTTATTTGATGTAACATTTTTTTCTAATTAATTATTTTAGACATAATTGGATGTCACGACAATGTAACCACAACAGTGCACAAAAGTAGGCAATAAATGTCGGGCTTATATACTACATTTACCGTGGTTTTTTTTTAAATTTCTTTTTAAGTTATGTAAACAATGGCGACGTTTTGTGTTTTTGAAGCTCCATTACAAACTCACACGTTTAAATGTGGAGGGTCTACCAGAGACTTCTTGTGGTCAAGAAAAACTAAACAAAATGTAAGTAAAAGTACTAGACCAAAACAAATAATAACTTTTAAATATATTATTCAAAATAAAACAAATCAGATTTATGTAAAACGTATATTCTGTTTTTAATTCAAGAAACTGATTTTATGACACATAAAACTTTAGTTTTTCAGGTGAAAAAATTGATAGTTTAACATGACATCAGCATACTCTATTTAGTCCCATGTGCATATACCTGTAAGGAATATTAAAAATATATTAGTAAGATCATAAAACGAACTACAGTATTTGAAACACATAACAGCCTATATTATATCCATAACTAATATTACACTACTAATCAAGTAGAAAAACAAAAAACTCCATAAAACGACCAGAAGGGCAATTGACTGACCGATGGGTCCAAAGACTGGGTGGCTCTTGCCAACAAGTTTGGTGCAGGCCATTTCATGTCCGCATGGGCAAAGGTCATACTTGGTCACCATGGCGAGAGGGTTGGGACGTGGGTGGACCTGACTCCAGTAACATGCTGAAAAGTGGACATTTTGGAAAGTGAGATAATAAAGAAAAGTGGACATTTTGTACAGAAAGCTTTGAGAAATGTTGCTATTTTGTTCACTAGAAAGTTGAATAAATTGGACATTTTTTTAAATCAAAATAAATGCAACAATAACATAACATGCTGAAAAGTGGTCATTACGGAAAGTAAGATATAAAAATGTGAATATTGTGTAAATAAAACTTTGAGCAATGTAGACAACTTTGTTCACCATGAAGTTAAATAGTTGGACTTTTTTTCTTAAATGAAAAAAAAATTGGAACATTTTCTATACAATAAGTCGTCCATTTTTCACACCTTTACTAGAACAGATCTCCGGTTAGTGTTTCCCAAAAAAAAAGGTTTTTTTTTTTTAAGTTTTGTTTAAACGATTTCTACTTTTGATTTTTGTCGCTTTTTAGATCATTTTTAAATACATTTTAAAATACGTTTGCACTTTTTTTATTACAATCTAATTTAGCGTTATTGATATTTTTTTTTTAGGATGAGACAAACACATTGGTTAGATAAATTATTCCCAAGAAAAGTAATAATGCGAGATAATCGGTTGATAGAATTGTTTACAACTCACTTTGTCTGGACGCCTGTAGAGGCTTACAGACCCCGCGATTGGTCGTCTTGTTCAGCAGACAGCAGCTCCCGTAGGGGCAGTCACTCGCACGGAGACATCCAGGTCTGGGGGTGGTGCGAGGGGTGGTGGTCGTGGGAGGTGGGGTGGTGGTGGTCGTGGTGGTGGTGGTGGTGGTGGGAGGTGGGGTAGGGCGAGGTGGGTGATGGTGTTTGTAATCTTCATCAGCCGAAGCCAGCACCTAAATAAACATTTTTTTTAGTTTTCCTAATTTTAAAAGTATTAGTACAGTAAAACTTACCCTAGAGCTAACCCTAACACTACTTTTGCTTCAAACCCTATTAAAATCATAAAACTATCCATAAAACTAATCTTAACCCCGACCGTATGCGACAATAGAAAACTCGAAACAATAGTGTTGTATCTACTTAGCGTTTTTTTTTAAAACCAAAAAATAACTTTACAAATATTTTATTACTCTATCTTTCGATTAAAAATATTTCAATAACACTTTATACAAAGGATATTTTTAACTACAAAAAGTTCGTATAAAATTTCCTATATTATTAGGCTCTCATTTAAATTAACAATCAGGGTCGTTTCATTAACTTGACTGGCTACATAAATATAACAAAATATAAAACAATCAGTAAAAATTGACTCTGATTTAGATCACTAAACCTCGTTTCTTAATTAGATATCGCCAATTCATATCTCGCACTTCGATAACGCCCACTATACTGACGCCCTCTAATATGTCGCCCAGTCAGATATCGCCCACGGCTATACTTCCCACAAAAACACCAAAACACTTAAACACAATCTAAATACTTACAATAGCACACAAGGCGAGTAGAACTTGACATGCGAAACTTGCCATTTCTTGAGATGTTTCTTGAGATGTTTCTTGAGACTTCTGCTTCTATTGTCTGCTGAAGTGTCAGATACTAGCACAACCCTTGTATTTATACACCCGAGAAACGCATTAAAACTTACATACTACGTGGACCTGCATTCCAGTACATTTAAGATTTTTTATGTTTTAAATTAATTTGAAATTGGTAGAGCCAACGTTTGTCTTCTTCCTATTACACGTAACAGGATATAAAGTCTTGCGTCAAATGACAAATGTCAAATGACAAATGTCTTCGCTTTAGAACTTATCAATCAGGCATTGCTTCCGTGAAATGAAATGTTGCATAAGAAACGCCGGACATAAATTTTAGTTAAATGACATAGGTTCTTTTAAAATTTATATTTCTCAGCATATTAGCAAGTATTTTGTATTATATTAGCTTATATCTTTGAATAATAAAAACTATGTCTATACGTTTTAGAGAAAGTCATTTTAAATCAATATTTTCTGATTATTCAGCAACAACACTAGTTGTTTTTTTTTTATTGTAACTGTTTATTTGTCTTTTTAGGGCAGATCCGTGTTTTTAAAAAGTTATTTCTTTTGTATTTCAATCACTGTTTCTTCCAGACATTTTTCTCCGGCACTTAAAATTTTCAGGGGAAGGGGGGGGGGCGCTATATAAATTTTCGGGTACTTATAAATTGAATTTCGTTCACCTAAATTAAACGGTACTCAAATTCTCGTGTTTGCCCGGAAGTAGGATAAAATACCACCCCCGTTTACCGCAAAAACACTCAATATTTATATCTTTTATAACTGTACTTTCGACTGCCTAACATAAACAGTACTCAAGTTATCGGAATTTTAAATACCGGAAGGAAAAAGTGCCATGTACCACTTCCGAAAATCGGAGTTCACTCAAAAATTGAAAGCAATCAAAATATATGATCTTACAGTTATGTAAGAGATTTCTTCAACGCAACTGATACGCTCATACACACACATACACGCACACGCCCAAACACACACCACTAAGTGAGAGAGTGAAATACATTATAAATCTAATAAAAGTCATTTTATTAAACACCCATTGTATTGTCATAGGGTCGTAACCCAACTTTACGAAGTTGAAGGAAATCGATGCTGTAGAAGTGTTCAAGTTTACCCTCCCCTTGTTTCCTGCCGTCGAGTTAAACAAATTTCTTGCCCCAGACAAAGAGACATGTAATTTACAGCGTCAGTTTACCTTGGCATTAACACCATGTTCGCTTGATATCAGTAGCGTAGCGAGGGGCGCCAAAATGGGTTGGAAAAATAAATTGAAAGGTTGAGGGGGGTGCAAATAGAAAGTTTGAGTGGGGGGGGGGGGGTGCAAATCGAAATCTCGAGGGGGGCGTGCAAATCGAAAGTTTGAGGGGGGAGGGGTGCAAATCGAAATCTCGAGGGGGGGGGGGGGTGCAAATCGAAAAGTTTGTCCCCGGGCACCGGGAAGGGTCGCTACGCCTCTGTTTGATATTACAGTTTTTATCATCTGCTTTTGATGACTGATACAGATTTACAATAGTAATACTTCTTTCTGATATTTACTTTCATTTTATTTAAGACGGTTTACTTATACATATTACTAAACGTCTAATTACAATTTATTTTTAAACCTGGAAATGCTAATGTGTAATTAAATGTTGATTTAACGATCTAAAAATAGAAGGATATCTTTTTGTTTTTGTTTTTCTGTGTGGTGGGTTGATGGGTTAGGGCTTATAAGTGGAGCTGAAATAAATGTGGGATTAAAGAACTATCGTAATATATAAAAGTGAATGTGCACACTTATCTCTCTCTCTCTCTCTCTCTCTCTCTCTCTCTCTCTCTCTCTCTCTCTCTCTCTCTCTCTCTCTTTCTTTCTCTATGCCCGTCTTATATTTTCTGAGGCTATGAGATCAGTATGGTCAGCACTATATGGATAAATTAAAGATACGGACTATGTTTAAAATAATATTATGTTGGATGTATTAAATGTAAAAAGTAGATTTTATTACAAGAAGGAGAATTAAAAATCAAGGCATATTCGAATGTAGAAACACATCTTCAATTATGCAACCGGAGAAGTGTCTATGGTTGTGACAAGAACGTTCTAGAGAACATACAAGTAGCACAAAAACTATCACTGGCAAAAAGAACGAAATAGAAAATACAGAAAGTACACAACACCAATGGCGTCATTGATTGTAGGATAAAAAATAGAATTAAAAAATCTGCTGTTGAAATTGATACACAATTTTAATGACGTCAATTCAATAAGATTCTCTTCTCACTTCTTCCAATTTTAGAATATGAAGAAATTAACGTACGCCATAAAATGTATACAATTTTCTCGGCCAAAAAAAATTAGTTTAAAAAAAAAATAATATCACTGAATAGCTGGGTTTTAACGGAATTATTTAAGTCACTTAATCGATGTGGGCAGTTAATATGGTTTTGTGTTGACTAATAATGTATATGATTTGGTTTTATTTTTTCTAATAATTATTTAAGTTTTTTTTTATGAAACGAGTATAACATTTTAAAAATATGGGCCTATAACTCACATGTAACGGGTACCGATAGCTAGTAACATTGTAAATATCAGGTTAAACCAAAAAAAAAAAAACAATTCCAATTTTTTTTCCGTCTCCGACATGTAATTCACAGCGTCAGTTTGCCTCGCCATGTTCGCTTTAGTATTACAGTTTTCATCATCAGCTTGTGAGGACTGATACATATTTACAATAGTAATATATCTTTATTACATGTAGCCTACTTTCTTTCATTTAAAATGTTTTACTTATATATAAAGTCTACAATTTTATTTTATAACTTAAAAATGCAAATGTGTAATTAAATGGTGATTCAAGGGATTTTTTAAACGGCATGGTGGGTTGGGGGGGGGGGGATTTGGGCTGATAAGTAGAGATGAAACAAATTTGGGTATAAGAAAAATAATCTTATAAATATTAAAAGCAGCCTGAGGGATATGTTGAGTACACATCAAAGCATACATTCTTCCCTTTCAAACATCTATATCTATAGCAGTCCTCCCACAGTTGTTGTTGTTTTGTTTTTTGTTTTTTGTTTTTGTTGTTTGTTTTTGTTTTTGTTTCTTTGTTTTTTTAAATACATTTATTTTAAACATTTAATTTAGTAATAATAATTTTTTTTGTAGTTTTATACGGTTTCAAAGACATGAGCATAAATAGTATTATATAGTAATTAAATGGAGAAAACAGTATGGCAAATGAACTGGACTAAAATAGGGTGTGTAACTGTTTTGGAAGCTTGGTTTACTGTGCCCCTTCTTCAACTGTGAAGCCAAAAGTTAAAATTGTGGTTACAATTTTTTTTTCTATTCTCTTTTTCGCCTCAGACATGTAATTTAAAGCGTCAGTTGTGTGTTCGCTTTAGTATTACAGTTTTCATCACCGGCTTGTGAGGACTGATACAGATTTACAATAGTAATATTTCTTTTTTACTTGTAGCCTGCTTTCATTCATTTAAGATAGTTTACTTATACAAAGATCTAATACAAACGTCTAAATATAAAAAAAAAATTAAAAATAAAAACCTGAAAATGCAATTGCGTAATTAAAAGATGATTCAAGGAATTTTTCCCCTCGGCGTGGTTAAAAAATGTGACAAAAAATCTAACGACCTTGCTGAAATAATTAAATTATTACAGGTCACAATATTTTTATAACAAAAATATTATAAGCAATTAAAAGTTTTCTATTTTGAAGTATCTTAAAATATTTCCGAGTTATTAGATTGAACTATAAGTTTATAACATTTTTTTAGGATGTTATTTCTTTATTTATAATAAGATAGTATTCAATGCTCTAATTACTGATCTAACACCTTAAGTGTTATTTTAATGATGCTAGGAAATTATTTACAAGTTGTTTCCCCTGAATCCGAGTTTAGAAGAGAGATGAATACTTTGCACGTCTAACGCACTTAACGAATCCTATTCTTAGCCAATTCTTCGGCCACACGGAACAGGGAATCTTTAAAGAGTGTGATATTTGAGAGCAGGGGTGGCCCGTGGGTCTGCCGGGAAAAATCCCTGTGTGTCCCCGGGAAAGAAAAATCTCTCTGAGCCCCAATGAGATGTTTTGTAACACCCCTATTAGTGTTTTGAGTTTTAAAAAAATTATTTGTTGGTATTTTCCATTTTAGCATGTCCATTATTTCCTACCAAGACGAAAAATTCACAATTTGATTGGACAAAAATCGCATTAAAATCTAAAATCTTGGGTTGTGGACAACTTTTAAAAGAATGTCCCAGACTTCTTTGATACAACCAGTCCACCGTTGTTCGACTGTATTCAGCGATGTCTTCAAGTGCACGGAGTTCTGATATATATCTAAGTAGTGGCGTAGCCAGGATCGTCTCAAGGGGGGGGGGGGGGGGGTTCCAATTTTTATCCGGGGACAAACTTTCGATTTGCACCCCCCCCCCCCCTCCCTCAAACTTTTGATTTGCAGTGGATCGCTAGGTCTAAAGCGGATTCTTAACTTTTTGTTTTTGAGACTTAGTTAATATTTGTATTGTGACGATCCCCCCCCCCCTTTCTCCTGATCAATTGTAAATGAACTGTTGATCATTTCACATAAGGGGAAGAGGGAAACTAATGTCTAATAGTGTAACCGCTCACAGCTATCATATGACAGTCTATTGCAAGTTTCAAGTCTAGTCAACATTGCCCTAAACATGATCCATTCAACTTTATAAATGGCTGGCTTGTTTTCTTAATGTTTGGCTTTCTTTGAATTGTTTTCCATAGGTTATGGAACGGAGAGTGAGCCGAGATAATGTTGGTTTAGCGTCACTGCCTCTAGAGAAAGCAAAATTGACTGCGGTATAGCTGAACTCACTACTCGTTACAATTCGTAGCAAGTGTTGAAGTTTCACTGATGGGCAATGTAACTCTTTATTATGCTACATCTGATTGCTCGCTAAGACGACCGTTGAACTTTATTTTGAAATATGTAAGCAAAGCAAAAACATAAAGTGTCTAGACATGAAACAAAAACAACATTATTTTCAGACCACATTATGTAAGACAAAGCAAGTCAAATTCATATAAAACTTAGATTCAGTTTTAATCAAAATGTTGCTTTAGTTGTTCATTAAGCTTCAGGTATTGTAATAATTTTGATATTTTGAAATGGCATCGAGATACTTCAGTTAGTCCCAAGTGCATATACCTGTAAAAGAAAATTAAGATAATCTTAATATCATGATAAAACAATGGCAGCTGTTTGTTTAATATCAAAGATAAACATTAAAACACATCATGCGAGGAGATGACGGTTGGTGTACATGACTCACCGATGGGTCCAAAGACTGGGTGACGTTTGCCTTCAAGTTTGGTGCACTCCATTCCATATCCACAAGGGCAAAGGTCATACTTGGTCACTATGGCCAGAGGGTCGGGACGTGGGTTGACCTGACTCCAGTAACATGCTGGAAAGTGGACATTTTGGGAAGTGAGATAATTTAGAAAAGTGGACATTTTGGAAAGTGAGATAATATAGAAAAGTGGACATTTTAGAAAGTGAGGAAATATAGAAAAGTGGACGTTTCGGAAAGTGAGAATAATGAAATTGACACTTTGAAAAGTGAAATACGCGAGAAAAGTGAACATTTTGCAAAGATTCTAAATAAAAGTGGAAAGTTTGGAAAAAGAATTAGTGTGCAATAGTGAAAATTTTGGAAAGAGGTCTTTCAGAAAGATGAACCATAAGCGAACTTTATTCAATTCAATAATCTTTTAAAAGATAATTATTTTTCACTTTTAAAAAATCTAATAATTTGTTCTTGACATTTCTCATGTTACTTTTTTTTATTTTCTTAAACTTTCTTACCTAGACTTTAAAAAAAACGGGAATGATTTAATGAAATAATGAATTGTTTTCAACTCACTTTGTCTGGACGCCTGTAGAGGCTTACAGACCCCGCGATTGGTCGTCTTGTTCAGCAGACAGCAGTTCCCGTAGGGGCAGTCACTCGCACGGAGACATCCAGGTCTGGGGGTAGTGCGAGGGGTGGTGGTGGTGGGAGGTGGGGTGGGGGGAGGAGGGTGATGGTGGTATTCTTCATCGGCTGTGGCCAGCACCTAAAATAACATTTTATTTATTTTTTTCATTAGCATTGTAAAATATTTAATTACTTTCCTCATTAAAAGCGGGATAATTATTACAACGGTGCCAGAACATATTCAAAACTATTTTGATTCCTTTTCCCGATTCCATCCATAGGCGTATCCCTAGCTTCGATTCTAACCCGCGGTAGCGCGTGAAAATATTTTCTGTAGGCCTATTATAAATTTTACTCAATTGAAACTGATTAAGACTTTATTTATTACAAATATCATCACAATAGCCCTTTGTTCTTGAGTGCTGCTATGAACTCACTTCACTGTCGCGGCGAAGTTACACAATATACTTGTGGGACAAATCTAATGTTTATGATGTGAAGCTCACATTTAAATTTCTTACTCAGATATCTTTCTCTGAGTACTCGATTACCGCCTACTGAGATATCGCTCAGTCAAATATCGTCCAGTAAAATATCGCCCAGTGAAATATAGCCCGGTGAAATAACGACTTGTGAAATATCGTCCCGTTAAATATAACAAACTGAGATATCGCCCATTGAAATATCGCCCGATGAAATACGTCCAGTAAAATATCGTCCAGTGAAATATTGCTTAGTGAAATATTGCCCAGTGATATACCACTCACTACGATAAAACTTTAATATATCTCCCAGAAACGTACTGATTGCATCAATGCCTTCTACAAAAATACCAGCCACATAAACTTGTAAACAAAATCTAAATACTTACAATAACACACAAGCTGAGTAGAACTTGAAACGTGAAACTTGCCATTTCTTGAGATGTTTCTTGAGACTTCTGCTTCAATTGTCTGCTGAAGTGTCAGATACTAGCTCAACCCCCGTATTTATACACCCGAGAACACCATTAAAACTTACACTTTACGCGGACATGCTTTCCTGTACAGTCGCGTAATTAATTTGTAATTAATTTGTAATCGGAAGAAGCAACTGTTACCTTAACTTCCTGCTTAGCAGGAGCTGTGGTCTAACCTTACGTGACAAATGGCTAGCATTGACCAATCATACATAACTTCCGTTAATTTAAGGTTATATAATATATTAATTATAACTAAATGAGGTCACGCATTTAGTAAATTGTAGCTAATTAGGGAAATGAATTTTTCGTCATCAAAAAGCGATTAAAATTCTTGAAATTTATTTTTGGTCAAGGCTGAAAACTCAACTAAACACGTTGTTTTAAATGAGGGCTAGCCTCGGTATGAAATATGTGTTTTTGCTAGACTTTATGCAGCAAAAACCACATGTTTAAGCAGAAACACATAATTTAAAATAAAATAATAAAAACGTGTTTTAAGTTGGGCGATTTTTAAAAAAAAAATTCATTATGCTTGAAACAAAAGTTACATGAGTTTATGTTCAGATACGTTGTTAATATTTCTGTTAATGATTAAGTTGATATGTGGAAGTTGAAAAAGATTGTTGAAGCTGTAACGTTGTTAAGATTGCTAAAAGAGGTTACAGTTTAGTTGTAATACTGTTGGAGTGAATATTTTTTTAACAAACATACTATTTTCTGTTTATTTTTATTCATTTTGTGGATGTTTATTTGGTTTTTTTTTTTTGTTTTTTTTTTTTTTTGTGTATTACTATCCCTGACTGTTAGTGTTATTTTCTACGTTACTACCCCTGTCTGTCTCCGTAACTTCCCCTATCTATGAGTTATTGGCCTTTTCTGCATTGCTAACCTTGTATCTGCGTTACTGGCCTTGTCTGTGTCACTGCCCCTCTTTGCTCGTGTACCCCCCCACCCCACCCATTTTACCAACACCTCCACCCCCTTCAACTAAATTCACGGTGCTTCAGCTTCTTGTCACCCCCTACTTATCCACCTCGTGAAAACGGTGTGGTCGAGTGGTAGGGCGCTCGACTCCTAGCCCCTGAGTTCGGATCTCGGTCCGGACTCGGGACAGTAGACCGAGTCTACCCAGCCCTGGTGGGTACCTGACTCAAGTTAGGAAAAGTAAAAGTGAATATGTATAGTGCTGACCACACTATTACTTCATATTCCGATGTCAAGAAATATATAAAGCTTCGTTTGCTCTAAGGGTCGTGAGGTCTGAAATGGGAACTTTACTGTTACTTACTTCACTCACCTAATACGCCTAATCTGAAAGGGACATTTATGTTTTCGACAACATTATGTCTTTATTATATTGATGTTAATTAAGAACCCAGTGTCTTAAATATTGATGTTTATTACCAACATGATGTCTTAATTATATTGATGTTTATACCAAAATGATGTCTTAATTATATTGATGTTTATTACCAACATGATGTTTTAATTATATTGATGTTTGCTACCAACATCATGTCTTAATTATATTGATGTTTATTACCAACATGATGTCTTAATTATATTGATGTTTATACCAACATCATGTCTTAATTATATTGATTTTGACTAACAGCATGATGTTTTTACCGTATTGAGCTGACATATAGCCCGCTAAACCAAAAGACAGTCTTCACATTTTAATGGAGTTGGGTTGCAAACTAGCGTGTACCAATAGAATGCCTTACGGTAGATCAGTTATAAACCAGCGTGTATCAATAGAAGGTCTTACGGTTGATAAGTTATAAACTAGCGTGTACCAATAGAATGCCTTACGGTAGATCAGTTATAAACTAGCGTGTATCAATAGAAGGTCTTACGGTAGATCAGTTATAAACTAGCGTGTGCCAATAGAAGGTCTTACGGTAGATCAGTAGCTAGGGGAGGGTGGGTGGGTAGGCCAACCCTAAGGGGGCGCCAAGCTGGTTAGGATTTTTTTAAAGCTGATTGTAAGTTGCATTACTTCATTATGCACTGTCAAAGTTTCGGAAATAGACTATTACTAATTTGTTCTCCGGGTTGATTTAACAATTATTTACATCAATCTTGAGCCCTCATAATTAAAGTACCCTCCCCTAACGGTTTCCAAGGGAGGGGGGGGGGCTATTTCGCCAACGAGAATAACTATATTTTTATACCAGGAAGTCCCGGGCGCTGGAATGGGTCGCTACGCCTCTGCCCCTCACCCCCTTTCCCACACCCTCCAACCCCAATCGATGTTGTTGTATTGAGCTTGTTAATTCTAAGATTAGGAAAAGTGACACGGAGTTGACCGTCAAGAAATCAGTTGAGTTCATGTTAACATGATTCTGTGACCTCGGCTTATGAAAGGATAGTATCAGTAGCGTAGCGAGGGGGGGGGGACATATGTCCCCGGGCGCCGACCTTAGGAGGCGCCAAAATGGGTTGGAAAAATAAATTGAAAGGTTGAGGGGGGTGCAAATCGAAAGTTTGAGGGGGTGGGGTGCAAATCGAAATCTTGAGGGGGAGGGTGCAAATCGAAAGTTTGAGGGGGGGGGGGTGCAAATCGAAATCTTGAGGGGGGGGGGGGTTGCAAATCGAAAAGTTTGTCCCCGGGCGCCGGGAAGGGTCGCTACGCCTCTGGATAGTATGACCAGTTCTATTCTCAGCCCTCTTGACTGACCCTAACTCATGTCCGGTACTCATTAGAGCTGAGTGTACACGGGACCAATTTTTTTATTACACACTAGGTGCATTATAAAACTATATAAATGAAGGATACAGTAAGACCATTATATTTCAACCTTAAGAGTCTTTAGACAACACATAAACAACAGAAGCTCCTTCGTTACGAAAATACGCAATCAGCTTAAATACTGTAAGCTCTGAATGCTAATACCAATAAAGTGTGAGTAATAACTGTAAAATAACTAGACAAGGAACGGGACAGTCCTGTTGGTTCACTACACAGGGGCGTAGCCAGGGGGGCGGGGGGTGCGGACCATTTAGGGGGGTGACACCAAGGCAAAAAATAGCAAATATATAGAGAAAAATTGAGGGGGGGGGGGGTTGCAAATTGAAAGTTTGAGGAGGGGGGTGCAATTCAAAAACTTGAGGGGAGGGGGTGCAAATCGAAAATTTGAAAGTTTGTCCCCGGGAAGGGTCGCTACGCCTCTGGGGGGTGACACCATTAAGTGCGCACCGGGTGACACCCGACCTCGCTACGCCACTGCCACTACAAACTTAGTTCAATAAACTACATGTAATGACGTTTTAATTAGCCTAATTAAAGTAAACATCTGGAGTAATTTTAATGTAACATTATTAATAAGGTGTAAGGTTGTGTGATATCTTATAAATTCAGGTGCACAATAACAGTTAACTCTAGCGAAGTTAAAATTTTAAGTATAAATAGTTAATGAAAATGAATTAATAATTTCGTTTTGTTAATCTATTTTTTATAAAAATTAATTAAGGGATGTAACTGGATTAAAATTTCAAATATAAGAAATAATTTCAAAAATGCGTAGAAAAGAAAAAAAAATGTAAATTTTGTTCATTTGTTTATTAATTTATATTTTTATGCATTTTAGAATGTATATAACAGCGAAGAAAATAGTAAAAATAGTATATTAAATAATTAAAATACCATTGAGGTAAGAAAAATAAATTCACCTATGCTTAGTTGAATTACGATTAGAATAAGTAAGTCAACCATCCTATTAAAGTTATTTGGCATTGGAACTTTACACCGTACAACTTTGTTTTAATTTAAATCAAATTTGTGGATTTGTGACTCCTGTGAGTCTCATGGTATTATTGTAATGGGTGTAAGAAAACATGTATGGATGCGGTTGGGTGTAATCAATTACAGATATACCAACTATTTTCTGAGAGAAGGGAAACCACCCAAGGATTACTACCCACCAGAGAAAACTGGCAATGAATTAATGAAAGAAGACAGCGTTCACGAGTTATTCAATATGGATTATAATTTCTATTTAAAGTATTGTATATTATTTCCATTAAAGAATTAAAATGCGTGAAAATTAAAAAAAAAATAATTCCGTCGAATTGTTATTTCAATATCGCCTTGTATGTTTAGTCCCATATTTTTGGGTACAAGAACATAACAGGTCGTGGCATAAACAGAAGAATTTTAATTTAGTTAATTTAGTCCATATTTCTTTTTTCTCATTATTTACAGTATATAATGAATCCTATTTAGACCTACCGACACATAAGGCAGATGAAGTAGAGTTCAAATGTTTCTTGAACTCGGCATATGAAGGGAGAGTGTGGTCAGCACTTTGCTTGGTCGCCTTTACTTTCCCCAAAAGAGCTGGGTGGACTTAAGGACGTTCTATTTGCTTGAACCTGAATTCGAACTTGAATTCGAAACTTTCGGGTTAGCAACTTAGCGCTCTACCGCTTAGGCCACGCCGTCCCTTAGTTACTGTAAATTTTATTTACTGTATATTAAATATTTCATTCAAACTGTATCGAACCTCATGACACTTTTTATTTTTAAAGTTTAGAAAAATGAAGGGAACCAATTTCTGTTGGAGGGCTGATTTTGGATATTAATGTTTGAAAGGGAAGAATGTTAAGTTAGAAGTGCATAATTTTAAAGTTATTTTCTTTTTAATCTGAATTTTATTTCAGCTCCAGATAAAACTGCAGAATACACGTAGGCTGAACTTTACAAGTATGTCCTAAAGGGCTGGTAAGTAGGTCACCAACCAGTTCTACGGCTCAATAAAACCTGCATGAGCCATAGAACTGGTTGGTGACCTACTTACCAGCCCTATATCAAGCAAGGTTAAAGCTCTCTTCTCCCCCCCCCCCCTGAATTACCATCACGTGAACTACTCACTGACCACAACTAATCAAGCGATGTTTGAGTTGCATAAATTGTTTGTACAGGAAATATTTTGTCCTAAGCACAGTAACAAAAATACATAAGAGAGCTGAAAATGTACTTTGAATCTTTATTTATTTGAACTGTTTGTAAACAAAGCATGGCATTTTATTACAACTTGAACATATGTGGTGTGTACACAGGTATCTGTACACAGGTGTTGTGTTCATGTGTTTACGTCTGTTTGTGTAAACTTTTATTCTTGCATCAAATTTTGTTGTATCAAATTCTCTTCTCACTTTTTTTGTTGTATCAAATTCTCTTCTCACTTTTTTTGTTGTATCAAATTCTCTTCTCACTTTTTTTTGTTGTATCAAATTCTCTTCTCACTTTTTTTTGTTGTATCAAATTCTCTTCTCACTTTTTTTGTTGTATCAAATTCTCTTCTCACTTTTTTTGTTGTATCAAATTCTCTTCTCACTTTTTTTTGTTGTATCAAATTCTCTTCTCACTTTTTTTTGTTGTATCAAATTCTCTTCTCACTTTTTTTGTTGTATCAAATTCTCTTCTCACTTTTTTGTTGTATGAAATTCTCTTCTCATTTCTTTTTTGTTGTATCAAATTCTCTTCTCACTTTTTTGTTGTATCAAATTCTCTTCTCACTCCATTGAATCCATTGCTGGTTGACTTCGGTGGTTGATTTAGTCCCAAGTACAAATACCTACAAGGGGAAATATATTTTAATTATAAAGAAATTAAACTGAAAATTAGATAGTACTACAGCTAACTAAAACACATATAAGCCAGAGTCAATAATCTAATGTTAGATTTCAAATTTTAGTTCAGAACTGGGAAAGTTTTTAAATATAAAAAAAATATTTAATTCTTTGTCAGCAACATGTATTATATAAAAAAATTATAAAAACTTCCCTCGATACACAAGAGCCTAAACATTGCACGGCTATAGTATCAAACCAACACTTCAAAAACAAACAAAAAAAAGTTACTCACCTAAAGGTCCGTATGTTGGATGACTTTTGCCCTCAAGTCTGGAACAGGAAGTGCCAAAACCACACGGACAGAGGTCATAGCTGGTCACAATAGCCTGGGGGTCAGGGCGTGGGTTCACCTGCTTCCAGTAGCATGCTGCAAGTAAAATGTTATATAAAATACGTCATCAACCGTTGTATACAATACGTCAGTAAACCGTTATATACAACACGTCAGTAAACCGTTATATACAATACGTCAGCACAATATATATTATAAGTCAGCAAACCGTTATATACAATACGGCCATCATAAGCAAGTACACAGTAACTGATCTGGAAGCAGAAGCTGATTGGTTAGCTTCGTGTTCTCTAGCTGGAGACACGTGACCAGTGGAGGTGTAACGATATTTGTAGCACAAATGTCACACCCCACACAACCCTCCAGCACACTCACAACCAACTCCCCACTAAACAGCTCACAATATATCAAAGATGGTGTTATATGAGAAGTAGTGAAATCAAGAGGGCATCAGTATAACAAATAAAAACACATGTAATATAGTTGTGTAGCAATTTTACACTCAACTTGACAGAACACCATTTCATCTTTAGCTTATTAAAGAGGAGATATTTTACGATTTTAAAATAAGTGTTTTTGATATATTCAAGGGTATACTTTTAAAATTTATAAATGAAGAAGGCATACACTACTTAGAGATTGGTTAACCACTAGCAATATAGGCATGTGTTTAGCGCATTAATGGAAGCTAGAGAGAGAGAGAGAGAGAGAGGTGTGGGGGGGGGGGGGGGGGTTAACAACACACAAATATATATAATATTTTCATTGAGAAAAAATATATCAAACAAGGCTGGGTACTTCATCGTAATTGAAAAACGGATTTAAAAAATTAGCATTTCTTCTAGACCAAACATATTTTGAAGATATCATGAAAATGTTAAATATCTTAAAATTAACTAAATTTAACTAAATTTTCCTTAGTTAATTTGGGCGGGGCGGGGGATGGGTGTTGGGTTGAAATCCTGAGGTGCTTATTGCAGTTCAGAACGTGAACCCAGTCAGTGTTTCTACCAGACTTTTTTCTCTCCCCCCCCCCTCCCCCCCCCCCCCCCCCCGAAGAGATGCCTCGAAGAAACTCTGAACCCAGCCCTGACCAGAAGAGAAATGTACCAAGCTATCACTAACTTTGTCTGGACGCCTGCAGAGGTTTACACGCGCCACGGTTGATTGTCTTGTTGAGTACACAACAGTTTCCGCTTGGGCAGTCACTGGCACGGAGACATCCAGGTTTGGGGGTGGGGGGAGCGGGGGTTTTACGATCCTCGTCAGCCGATACTAAAACCTAAAAGAAATTGGAAAAAAATATAATGAAATAATTACGGCACATTTCAGTAACTCCGACACACCTACAAAATATCTGATATAGTTTAACGAGTTCTTTCAATATTTTCTAGACACAACTGTGTGAGTTGTTTTAATATGCTGCAATTTAATATCTAGACAAAATTCACTTCATTGTGACAGTAAAATCAATGAGTTCAGAAAATTGTTTTATTCAAATATAGCGACGTGTACATATTTACTGTTATATATATATATATATATATATATATATATATATATATATATATATATATATATATATATATATATATATATATATATATATATATATACACATATAAACCGGTACTGATTGTAGCCATACGAATATACATACCGTCAAGCATAGTGCAAGAAAAACGTGAAACATGATGGCTGACATCTCAGTTTGTCTATAGAAATCTTCTGTCTGTCTGTCGTGGTGTACAGTTCCTCAGGTGAAGCAGTGACATTGTCTACAATCTGATGGCTATTTATACAGTTACTCTCTGATGTAATACATTAATTTTCCTCACTGTTTTTTTTTCTTTTGTCCGAGTGTAGGGTCATTAAATTACTCATTAATTAGTACAGTCAGATCCTGTTTCAAGGCAAACAATGTAAAACTTATATATTTTTTTCACCTAACCTTCACAGATGACTTTTGCCCTCTATACAACGCATGTTGACACTATGTTGACATGTTGATATTATGTTGACATGTTGTCACTATGTTGACTTTATGTTGCCATCACGTGAACAGAAAATTAGCAAGAGAATCTATATAAAGCGTTATACCTTCGAATGGACAACAATATTGTATGGAATCCGCCATTATTGTTGTAAAAAGTAAATTGATCATGTGACGTCACTATAAAGTCATTGTTCTGAACTTTTATAATTAATGTGGTTAATCTACCAATAAATCAATCAATTAATTTATTAACGTCTTTAAATTAATTTTACCTACACTACCGCGTGAAAACCTTGAGTGTACGTAAATCACTCAGTGAAATAATGAGGAATAACACACTACGGTGACCACCCATGTGTCAGGGATGTAGAGGGGCGCTCTCGGGAGCCTCCAGTTACACTACCGCAGAGGTGCCGTGTACGGTCCCTGGCTACTTAAAACTAACATAGGCGCCATCGTGCTCATAGGATGACTCAGAGTGCTGAATAGTATCCTGTTAACAATGATGCAGATTGCGTCATTCGCCAAAAATGAACAGGATTTTTTCTTTAATTTCTTTTATTTTTAAACGTCAAAGAAGATTTATTGTAGATTTAACAAATCTTGTGACAATGACATTTTAACACATTTTGTGAGCTGAGGATGTTTGAGCAAATCTTTAAAAATCTTTTATAGATTGCGAAACAAATGTACAAATGTTTGTATTCTGATAAATAAAAGACTCAAACTATTTCACAATATGAAAATTAAAATTAAAAAAAAAAAACACAAAAGATATGAAATGTTTTTTGTTTTATTTTAATTTAATGATGAGTTTTATGTGTGTTAGGAATATAAAAAAATGCATATCATCAAAATTTCAAACATTTAAACGACAACTGTTTATATTTAATTAACACACACACTCTCTCTCTGTCTATATATACACAAACACACACACACACACACACACACACACATATATATATATATATATATATTTATTTATTTATTTATTTATTTAAATTTATATACTGATATATATTGACATATAAAGCTTGTGTAGAAACATGAAATTTTGAACACATTATACTGATGAGAATTCTAACAAGTGAACACATGTGCTTGTAAGACAAAAAAAATGAGTATGATAGATCCACATTTAAAAAAATATGAAACAGATTTTTCTCTAAGACAATATTAGTTAAAGAACAAAACAATGTATATTCTATTGCAAGTTAACTCCTGCTTTAGACCCAAAAAGTTGCATACATTCAAAACCTAACGTTGGTGTAACAAATTTTACCTACTCTATCACAATGCAACTCTGGTTTTGGGATCCTACCCTTAATCTTTAACTTTTTTTTAAAATGATAGTTAACCAACCAAATTTACTTAGGGAAGAAATACTTTGTAGTCAACACTTTATCAAAGAAACTTACTACACATTACATAAAAAAAAACCTAAATAAATTGAATTATAACCATACATAATTTTACAAGTTACAAAACACCGAAAAAAATATTGCAGTCTGAAAATATAGAAACAGACAAGTGAAAAATCAAAAAGAAATTAAATGAGTGTATATATATATATATATATATATATATATATATATATATATATATATATATATATATATATATATATTCAATTTCAATTGAGCAATCAAGTGATTGATATACTACTATCTATACTACTAAACTATTCCCAAAATAGAATAAACATGTAGACCACATAACATTCGTCACACAAGCAATTCACACATACAAACGAATTAACATTTACCAACATCAATTAACATAAATAAACCCACTGAGGATCGGTATCGACAGTCAGTCTATTGACCAACATAGAATGCACTTAAACCCGAACTAAGCGGGTAACCAAATTTTATACCAAACTCACACAGAATAAATATACAACACCAAGTTCACAATACACACTAAAATTACATGAATGATCGAACACACTGCCAGTGGTGGCGCGAGGTCGGGTGTCACCCGGTAAGGCATTTAATTGTGTCACCCCCAGAGGCGTATCGACCCTTCCAGGGGACAAACTTTCAATTTTCGATTTGCACACCCCTCATACTTTCGAATTCCACCCCCTCCCCCTCAAACTTTCGATTTGCACTTTTTAAAAGACTATTTAACACTCGAATTAATCACTTAATTAAGTGGAATTATCATTTTTCTCTATATATTTTGCTATTTTTTGCCTTGGTGTCACCCCCCTAAATGGTGTCACCCGATGCGGTCCGCACCTCCCGCCATCCACCCCCTCGCTATGCCTCTGCACAATCCTATATGGTTCTATAAAGATAAATTAAAACCAATGCCATTTATTAAACTAACGGTGAACACTCTAACAATGAACACTCAAGCACGGTGTATTGTAAAATAGCACCAAACACACCAGCAAGTTAAGGAACACCAGGGAATGGAATTATGAAAGACAACAATTAAGAATAGAAACAAACTGGTAAAAAATAATTTACCATATATGCAGTGGCGTCGCTAGGTCGGGTGTCACCCGGTTCGCCACCTTATGGTTTCACCTCACCCCCCCCCCCCCCCCCCCACCACAACCACCAAAAAAAGCTATGTATATAGTTATCATTGGTGTCAGCCCCTTCCATTTTGCCAAATGGCGTGAATTTGTGCACACATGACTTAAATCCACCTACAGTTCAAGTGAAAAATTGCAACTTTTTCATATTAAATTATCAGTGATTGAAAATATTCAACTAAACTTTTTCGCTGTAAATTTTGCAGTTAGTGTCATAACTCCCCCCCCCCCCCCGTCAATGATAGCTTTAAAGTGTTAATAGTAAACATGTTTATCTATAGTCGGTTATTAATACAGCTGGGTAGCACTGTAGTGAGCGGGTTTATAGCATGGTATCACCCCGCCCCCTTCCTCCGTCCCTTGTCGGTAGCGTCAATTTGTACCAAAAATATTTTTTTAACTCTAATTAGTCCATCATTTTGCAAATTTTGGTCTTGGTTTCAGCCCCTACATGGCGTCACCCGGTGCGGTCAGCACCCCCCCCCCCCTCTGCCCCAGCCTTGCAACGCCTCTGCATATATGTAAACTACGAATTCGATATAATACATTACTGAAACAATAATCAAGCTATCGTGTTTACAGACAGACAGACAGACAGACACATACACATACATTCACATAGGGGCAGGATTTCAGTTTTTACGTGTAGAAATTGATCCAAATCTCGATTCCGATGTTTACACGAGAAAGTGGGGAGGTGTGAAACAGTGAAAACTAGCAAATTCTTATTTAATTTGTGTGCACGGTTACAATATTTTCTCTATACTAAATAATACATTACTAGAAACGAAAAAGAAAAAAATCGACTTTTTTTACCAGACTAGAGTCTAGAGTTCTAGACCGTGACTGTTGGTACTAAATGCAGTCTCTTAAAACAAGTTTAGTATTTTCGAGGACTATACCACAAGGCTTTGTCTCAGTCGGAACAACTTTTATTTTGCGAAACATCTTTTGCCTAGTCTGGTTGTGACCTGCTCTTTAAGCCTGAAAATGAACTCTTTTTTTAATGAACTAGACGGGTGTTAGACATTTTGTTAAAATGTTTTCTTTTTACAACTCTTCGTGTTTCTCTTGAATGTAAAAGTTTTGTTCGTTCTGACTTTCGCCCAATTTCAGCAAGCTAGTCAGCAATCTCTCATCCTCGTACTTGGGTATTGCACGGGTTTCACTGCAGCATTGCCATTCTGCAGATATTGCTTAACTTTTAAAAAGCTGTCCTGAGTTATTAGAAATAGGAGGCTCTTGTGTATTTGAGATACTGCATGACAGATCTGGTATCTGGGAGAAAGGCTATGTATATCATTGCTTCATTATCTGCTCTAAAGTTATCAGAAAAGCTACTTGAGGCAATTGACTTTACTAAGCTTTCCACTTTGCCATTTATAATGGCATCTTCAGCTGAGCCAACTGTGTATACACTAATCCAAGTATTGCTGGGTTCTATTCTTTAATGAGCTTGTGTGTTATTTTTAAAAATTCTCCTTGATGGCAGTCAGATAGTGTTTCCTATGGGTCTATTGAGTCTCTGGTGGTTAATGGACACAAGGTGTAGGTACCAAGGTGAAGAAACATTTTAATTTTTTTAATTGTTTCGAGTTTAATGTTTCTAAATTTTTTACCTACCATCTGGTGCTCTAGCACTGTCTTTTTGGTAGATTGTATACCCTGAGGACCCCCAGAGCTATAGCAGCGGGAGTGTAAACTCCTGGTAGGTTCAACCACACTAGGAACTTGTGGGTCAGACGAAAAATAGCATCCTGGTTTCCCAGTTTGGGAGTTGAACCTCAATTACAAAAAAGAAAACATCCACAACAGAAACCAAAGCAGAAAGAGCTTCCTGTGTCCTATGCACTGATGGGAAAAGATGATGAAGATGTCATTTTTTTTTTTACAAATATTTTTGGAGTCTGTTCGATGGGATGGGCTTCTAGACTTTCTGTTTTAGTGTATAATTTTCCAATGCTTCCGGTGCAGTGAATTCTGGATGAATATTTTTCCCTTCTTTCTTCAATCGAAACCAGCGCTTTTTGTATGTGGTTCGCATAACTCTGAGTTCAATACTTTGTACTTTGTAAATTTTTCTAAAATTAGTTTTGGCTGCTGAGCCTAATTCTGCAGCGACAAATTCCAGGATTTGTCTAACATAGTTTTTGTAGGTTTATTCCGGCATGTGAAGAAATGTTAGTTTTTTCAGTAATAGATGTCGTCAGTGCTTTTACTCTCCTTATTTACAATTTGTTTTTTCCCAGTGAGTTGCGTGTCTGAATGTGGACCATGCTTAGTGGGATAGTCATATTTTTCTAGCAATGAGTTGTCTCCAGCTAGCTTCATCGTTGGGTGTTTTGTTGATAGATTGTAGATTAAGAATGTTTTTTTTCAGTTGGTTTTAATTACCAAGCCACACATTTGGCCAATTTGCTGAGCTAGGTCAGTGATACCTGAAGCCAGAATTTTGATGAACCATTATTATGTTATGTGATGATTAGTACATGCTGCTTTTTAAAATTTCTTTGGTATACTTAGTTATAACACATTAATGTAGATTAAGAAAGGACGAAGGCCTCTTTTGGCTTGCATACAGACTAATGCTTTATAGTTGGTGAGGTATCCTTTGAGGTAGTTGTTAGATATGAGATGGTTTATTAGTTTTAAAGCTTTGCTCTTAGATCTTGTCATTTTATGCTTTAATTTTCAGTTGATCTGCTTTTTCTAAAGCTAGCCTGTTTATCAACTTGTAGATTGTTTGATTTAAGAATATTTTACTACCCTTACAAAATTAATGCAGCTTGTTGAAATTATTGTGGGTTAGCTGGCCACTTTATTCCTAGGTTTTCCTTGATTTTCAAGAGGGTTGATGCTTGTTTTTCTCCAGCTAAATGAGATATTTTCCAGACTTCCGGCTTTCGGTGAATATTTGGAACATTTTTTAGCGATGGGGTCCATGTGGGTTACATATCAAGTTTGATTTTGTCAGTGCATGGAGCTTGCTTTGCTTTTCGGAGCTTCAATGGTCATCTAGCTCTTTAAAGTTCATTGGTGCTACAATTCAAGTAGAGAAGTCAACGGGGAGGCATTAAGTAATTTCTTTTTATTACTTTCGTTTCTTTTATAACCCCTTTGACTCTTCAGTGGCTGTTATTTATTGATCAGACATAACTGAAATGGTTTATATATTATTTTGCTGCTTCTTTTTCAGTTTAGATCTTAATTTTATTTTATTTGTTTTAATTACTTTCAGTTAATCTGTTTTTTCTTCTTCGTTTAGTTTTTATGCCATACTCCAAAGTTTTTGCAAATCTCAACCAAAATAGGGCTTACTTTTTCCATGGAAGCATGTCCTTAGATCATTCTTAGATGAGGATCGATAGCTGGAGACAGCAACACATCTAAGAATGAAAACTCCAAAAAATCAAACCAAGCCTTGTAGTTTGTTTTAGATGGACACAAGCTACGGAAGCAAATCCAGAAAGAAATCTGAGTAAGCTGCCTATATGGTGTATAACAGGTTGACATGTAATAATTAGTTGTGTTGGAGTAAATCCCATCCAACATTATAATTAAGAGCAAAGAATAAATACTTTTATTTTTGTTATCTTCTAATGTGGTTCAATATTCTCATTCATGTCGGAATAGATTGATTAGCTGCTAGTAGACTTGCTTTGGGGAAGTTTTGTACGACTTGCTTAAGTGTTTTGTTATGCAGTTGATTGGTCTACAATTCTGAGAGAATATGGAAAAGCTTTTAATTGGCTTTTCTGTAGCTTTATCTAGCAAGGGAGGAAGTTTCTGTCGGCCTATTTGATGATTCTATGAGGATGATGGTTCGTCTGTTGTCACTTGTGTCTAGTTGATCTGCAACTTCTCGTTTGTTTTTCTGGAAATTTTTATTTAAAGCAAAAGCTGTGTCGAAGGCTGAATTGCTCTAGCGTAGTAAGTTTCTTGGGAGACGGCAAAATTAATAGCCGGGGATTGGATGAAATGGAAGGATATGGTTGAGGCACTATGTTCCACAAGGAGCAAAGAGGACTAAGTCAAGTCAAGTAAGTTTCTTTATGTTAAAGTTTGTTTAGTAGAATAAGCACATTTTCTGATCGTTTCTTCAATTTCCTTTAGCATTGAGGTCATGGTACCCTTACTCCGAGAGTGACCATCCACAATGATGCAATCTTCTTTGCTTGGCAGAGAACTGCGGTTTAGTCTATCAGGTCGACAGTAGTAATTAATCATACTTTGCCTACCTTCGGGGAAAATGAGTTTAGTACTCATTTGCTCAGATTTGATGAGATAGGCATAGTGGTATTTTTTGTTGATATGTCATGTTTTTTATCAAGATTACAAAGTCTCTTTTGGTTCTGGTTTCTATACCTTGTCTTATGTCTGTGTAGCAAATAACTCGTTGTTAGGCTGAAAAAAAAACAGAGGTGTCAAAATAATATCACAAACATTTAAAATAAATGAATTTAAAATGGGATACTTATTTATAAAATGTTTGGCTACGTAGGATTAATGAGAACAAGAAGTGTTGAACTGAGTTTTAGATGGATTAAATTTTGGTTAATAAAGTTTTAAAGTGTGTGTATTCAGCTTTATTGCAGGGACAGCCCGGGTAAATATGTATGTACTATGTAGCAATGCAGGTTTAAATTGAAGGTAAGTTTTGCAAAAATAGAAGTTGTTCTTGTTGGGTTTTTTTTGGTCAATTTTAAGATTTTATCTGGAAGTAAACAAAAAGTGGAGCAAGTCATTGGACATCTTTTATGTCTGAAGTAATTGTGAAGTTTGTGTTTCGTCTTGGTTGATTATTACAATTTTCTTTAAAACTAGTGGCCCATTCATTCACCGTTCTATTGCTGTTTGCAATCATTAGTTTTGCCTTGGGCCTCAGGGTTAAAATCTACATCTGCTTCTTCATCATATTATTCATCTTCACCCTCCTTATTTTCATCATTTTCATAATCATCATTGTCTATGGCCTCTCCCGTGAAAAAAAGAACTGCCCTAGGCATTATCCTCTCTCTTATAAAATGGCCAATCTCGAAATCAGCACCTAATAAGACCTTTACTTCTTCATCCCTCTGTGAACCTTCGGGAACTGCAGGTGGGTTAAATAAATTGAAGAAAGAAACTGCTTGAACTTGTTTTGTAACAGCTCTTGTAAAACCTCATCCTTTATGTTTTTGTTTCTTTTTTATCTGTTTACAGTGACGTTTTTCCCTTTGGTCCAGTTAATATTGCACCCAGTGCACTTAATGATTTCTTGACCCTCATAAGAAAATGGATCTTGAGGGTCTGTTTCATAATGTCTAATTAGTACTGGGTCTGTAAAGTATTTATTGGGCTAAAAATGAAATTCTAATGTGAAACCTTCAGGGTCTTTATCATGTATAATAACTTAGGTGTCTTGTAAATGAGTCAAAATTGGTCCATCGTGTTCCTGTACCATTTCAGAAAGCATATCTACATTAATGAATACTGTTAACCAAAAACTAGGAATACTTTAACATCCTCTTGATTTTTCTCCTCAATATCCCCCCCCCCCTGGCTTCTTTGGCATCCCTAATATAAAGCTTATCTTTTAGTTCTCCAGTTATGTTTTCTTCCTCATCCTTTTCATCATCTTCTTCCTCACTGGAACAATCACATTCCTCATCACTGGAGTCTCTACTAGCAGTTGAAGTCTTTTCTCTTTTGAAACAACTGTGATTACTTTGGTGCATATTTCCATTCCAAGGCATTGACCTCTTTATAAAATTCAGCTTCAACATCAATAACCTCATTCTGTAGCTTTGAAGAGCCCTGAAACGTCGTTTGACCTCTTTGGGCAAACTCTGAATATAATCAGACAGAGAACCATTAATAGAACACAGCTTATCTTGAAGTGCTGCTAAGACACCTGGGATTTTCATCAACTGATTTGCTATTGCCTGACTATCACCACCTTTCCCTATTTCTTCGGCATGATCTTCCACTTCCGCTTATTCGACTGCATCACTTGAAAGTTTATCTGGCTCTGACATTTTCCGGCTCTGATACTTTATTAGTTTCCAAGGCCTTGTTATACTTAGGATATGTGTTTTTATTGCAGTTTTAATATTTTAAAAGGTCTTTGCAGTTACAAATATTTTTTTTGTAAATATGCTTAATGGACAAGACTACTGTTTATAAAATAGGCTAAACAAAAATTTATAAATTTTTAGATGCATAATCCTGTCAAATTTAAAATATAATAAAACCATGTTCGTTTTCTCTAAAGAAAAACACAAAACACATTTAATTATGTTTATCTAATGAAACAATTCTTACATTATTTAATATTTGATTACCAATTCCGTTGTTTACTTGACCAACATTGAGGGGCAACAAGATATTATTATGATGATGGTAATTGGCAGCAATATCAATGTCGTCATCTGTATCCAGAGTAGCCTGTCGGACAAATGCTGCCGATTTTAAATGCACACCTAAATTATGTAAATCATCTATCAACTGCTGATTAGGTGCTGCCTGTAAAAATAAAGCCATTCCAATAAATAACAACAAATAACCCTTCTGAAAATTTAAAGCTTAGAAATTTGTAAAATTTAAAAAAAATAAAAGGCTTTATTAATGAATTGTGTTAGCCATTTTCTCGGAAGTCGGAAAGAGAATAAGACGGGCAAAATGCGATAGTATTTTCTGATTGGTCTAAAAATATAGGCCACCTTCCCAGCATTCTGACGTCTTTACAGAAATCCGCAACTATATATATATATATATATATATATATATATATATATATATATATATATATATATATATATATATATAAATATATATATATATATATATTCTAGGTTAAATCATTCCATAGGAACTGAGCATAAAAACACTCTTTAATTTTGTTTAATTCACAAATCACATTTGTTTTTTCTGATTAGTCTAAAAATATAGACTACCTACCCAGCTTTCAATCGTCTTTACAGAAATTCGCAACTATATATATATATATATATATATATATATATATATATATATATATATATATATATATATCCTCTAGATTAAATCATTCTATAGGAACTGAGTATAAAAACACTCTTTAATTTTGTTTAGTTCACAAATCACATTTGTTGACTTTCACACTAATTTAGAATACAGAAAAAATGAAAAGTCGTAATCTAACATGAATTACATCAATGCGCTTCTAACCAGCGCTACCACAAAAAGAAACTGAAAACTTGTTATTTAGGCCCACTTATTATTTCGACACTGGCCAATGGTAAATACGCATTAGACCTAGAAAATATCCTTCTTAAAGTAGTGTTTCGATTATCGATTACTGAATCATGTATCAGAGTATGACGTATTAGTCGCTAGGAGCCCTGCAATATAATACAAAAGGTTGGTTTCAGTCTCGGGTCTTTTTACACTCAACACTAAAGGCATGTTCAGAACACTGCGGTGCAAAGCGTGTTCACGATATAGCAAAACATGTAGGAAATACAACGGATGACGAAAAGCTAAAAGTTGTGCTTTTTTTTTTAAATTTTAGTGAAAGTTATTCTTTTTAAAACACCATTTACCAATTACAAAGGCAATTTTACGTGACTTTGTGTACATAACTATTAAATAAGCAAGCATTTATACAAAACAGTAACTTCACATTAAATACTCCACACACACAGCTTTTTAGGGGGGGGGGAATTAAACCACTGAAAAGAAGGAAATTTTAAAATATTTTTCTAATTTGCAGTAGTGTACTCCCCTATCCCTATGTATCAATAAAACATTACTCGCCAGAATGGGTTTAAAAGTTGTGACATGTATCAAGTATGAAGACATCTCCAAGTGTAAAATGTGTTCACACGATACATAATATGATGGCAGGTCCCACCCTTTTTTTCTAAAGTTATAAAAAATAGTCTTTCTTGACAATAACCTGTATATAAAATCTAATGCTTAAATGTGAAATTGTGTTCACCTAAATTAACCGGTACTCATGTTCTAGCCTTTTGAGAAACATGAAGTAGAGTAAGCACCACATTCGGTTACCGGAAATCGCTCAAAAGTTGAAAGAATACTACAAATGGAATATAATACTTATATATAAAATTTCGTCAACCTAACTGAAAACATAATAATGTTATCGTGTTTACGGCTGTTAATGGCTGTTCTCGTTACTTAAAATTAATTTATCAGGCGAAGGAGCGACTAATCGGTCCTATTACGTATGTCTATTTTCAATTAGCCCATATAACCAATTTTTATACTGAACGGATCGATCCAGTTCTCACTACGCATATTTTATTATGAGCCAACCACAACCAACTAACGGAATGAATATAGATAAATACATTCATAACAGAAAGAACCGAAATAACAACAGATATTGATTAGGTATTGATCGCTTTTCGAAATAGCACACCCTTCTAATCCACCTTATTCCATAAAGAAAAAGGGGTTTAATGCTAGGCCTACTTTATTTATTGAACTGATTGATTTATTTTTTTAAATAATCGTTCAAGCGTGTTAGAAAATTGCATAGCGAAACGTGCTTTAAGGTGGAAAACACGCATATTAATAATATGTGCTGAACCTAATGTTTAAATAAAGCGTATCGTTGGTTTTACATTTTTACTTTCTCGTATATACGAAGTATAAAGAAAGTCTTGTAATCGTGCAAAAAAAAATCGAGATATTTGCAAATCTCGACGTTTCAGGGCTCCCTGAGTCGAAAAAACATAGTTTTGCAATCTGGACCGTATGTCTGTGTGTATGTGTGTCTGTGCGTGTGTGTGTGTGTGTGTAATTACAATAACTTGAGTACCGTTACAGCTAGGTTGATGAAATTTGATATATAAGTATTTTATCAAAATCGTAGATCCCTATCAACTTTTGAGCGATTTCCGATAACTGGAAGTGGAACTTTTTCTACTTTGAATTTTTCAAAAGCCTATACCTTGAGTACTATTTCAGATAGATAAATGAAATTTCACATGTAAGTAAAAAATCTAATTCTCTGCCTTCTATCAAATTTTGAGTAATTTTCGTCGACCGGAAGTAGTAATTTACGTTATTTCCGATTTCTCAAAAAAACTAATGTAAATTTATAAAGTACTAATAATATTGCGCTCTATTATGCACATTTTATTTGGCGTTCACTTGGTGTGTAATTCTTTTTCCACGAGATTTTATTCTTTAAAAAAAAGATTAAGTGTTTAAAATGGATTAAAAATCATGTATATATCCCGAGTTCCCATCCCCTGTTGTTTTATATAATACGAGCCTACCCGCGGCATATCATACGCCGCTATTTAGTTGCTTTATTTTCTACTTTTCAGTAATTCATAGTTTGTGAATTCGACACTACCAACGCTGTCACTGTAAATATTTCTTTAAAACACTATAAGTAGCTCGTTAAGGACGATAACCCCCCCCCCTCCTCCCCCCCCCCCCTCCGTTAAAGTAAACTCCACTTAGTTACGGCCCCTACGTTTAAAATCGTTTCAAACTAAATTATCTGCCCCTAATAGTCGTCTCTAAACCTGGCTCTGCTTGTAAACATTTAGCGTGAACGGCAGCTCACAAGACCATGTAGGGGTGGGGGTGGTGGGAGTGCGCTTACAGCTTGTTTTCTAGCGTCTCCCAGAAGAGAATTATATATATAGATTATTCGAGAAAGTTTAGGGGAGATCACTCTCGGTTTATTTTAATTCTGTACACAACACAAACTTAATACAAGCTTAGACGTAATTCATTTTTTAATTGTAAAATATGGTAAAAGACAAAAGGTTTTGAAATCTTAATGGTAAATACATTGAAAAAAGAGTTAAAGGTGGCTAACTGAACGGGATGGAGGGAGAGAAATGTCCGTGATTATATAAGATTGAAACCAAAAACGTTATTTTTTTATTTTCCCAAACACATATCAACTAAGGGACTATATATTAATATACACAATAGAATTTCCATACTGTGCGTGTTTGTTAAACAAAACAACGATTGTGGTTGTTATCTGCTGCACCCAATACTGCCTGTGGTAGGAAGCTCTGATCTTAGTGCTACATACATTGAACGTCTTCTGAAACTAGGTCGAGTGAATCAGCCCCAGGTGCATATACCTACAACGACATTTTATAATCAGATATTACTTTCGGTTAGTTACACAAAGTATTGGTGGGGAGGGCGCAAAAAGGAAATAAAAATTACATTACATTTGCATTCACTGATTGCCATATATCACATTATTTATATACTGGTTGTAAGTGTTCAGGAACTTAATCTCGTGTTGCAACGTGCACAAACTATGGCCTGGTGCTAAAAAAAATTCCATTCGGCAATACGGCGATATAATGGCACCTCACTGAATTGACATTGGTCGATACGAGTTGATATCTCTTTACCCCCCCCCCCCCCCCCCCTATCGCCAAGTTAAGTTTACCGCACCGCTATGAATAACGTCAAAAGGGGAGGGGGAGCGTTCGTAACCGAAGTTTCTATAACGGCTATGTAGTTTTATGACCAGACAACTTATATTTCGCCGCTCACCGATAAATTTAGCATAAACAGGTTTAGCTGCGCTTTTAATTTATATAACCGCGGTAATTTCTTAGGCCTAAATAGCTAATTTAGCTAATTTTGCAATTCATTTTACAACTGTAAGGCCTCTATCTTTTTAGTTAAATATATAAGTATGATTAACCGTTATCGGCTAGGCGTTGCTCCATGTATTTATTTTATAGCCATGTGCTAAAGTAAATGTTAACACACATACGTGTTTTTTTTTTGTTTTTTTTTGCAAAATATTTAAAGAAAGAATAAAAAGCGTTACATTGAGCTACGCTCAAAACAGGAACGACACATGATTCTATAAATTTACTTACACATCACATGCCATTCCTCAATATCAAGTTCTGTTTTCACAAATACACAAACAAACCACCTTACACACATATAGCCTACTTACCATCAGAGTCAAACCATTAAACCAGGGGTCTCCAAACTTTTCAATCCGAGGGCCGCATTAACTATCAAATTTCAGTTCGGGGGCCAGTTTATTCCAGGCATGTCTTTGGTTTTTCTGGCCAAAGTTCCTCATAAATCACTAACAAACAATTTTTCCTTGGACAAAAAGATCTCCGTGGCCGGATGAGAGGACTTCGCGGGCTGCATCCAGCCCGCGGGCCGTAGTTTGGAGACCCCTGCATTAAACAATAGCCGCTTGTTACTTACTTTCCCTCTCCTATTGAGCAACAACCCCCATGCGATACAATTTAAACATACAAAAATAAAATATCGGAATAGTATATAGCTTTTTACACCATAATGTGAACAAAAAAAAAAACCCCAAGGAAAACAATATACGAAACTGTAACAGACTGTAACGGGAGGGGAGTAGTGTCAAGATCCCTTTTAAGCACCTTCTACCCCTGTAACGTTACGTAACAACGCCTTAGGCCACACACACACACACACACACACACACACACACACACACACACACACACAACTACGACCAAATTTAATTTTTTTAAAATATGGATTTTTTTTAAAAATGTAGATGCAATCACGTCATTTTAAAGGCTGATGTTATAATTTTAAAATTTTAAAACTTTATCTATTTTGCAATAAAAATAAGTTATAGCTATTGCTTTGTATACAACAATTTATACTTCATAACTAGCCACGTTTTTGAAGAATGCTATTAGAGCAACTTATTTTTTTTTTAAAGTAAATTTAGCAGGTTTTGCTTTTAGCCTTCTCAAATATCAGTCATTAGAGATGGTTTAATTTTCACACCCATTTGAAAAATCTGTAAAATAAATTTTAACCATGTTTTTCTTTTATCTGCATGGTATTACTGTTCATTTTTACAACTGCGTAAATTAAAAGTTTAAATTCCAGACACAGTTATATACCTTTAAATAGTTAAAATGAAAGCTATAAATCTCAATTTTTATTGATGTTCACGTTTATTTGAAAACCGATTAGTATAACTTCTATAGATTTTTTTTATCTAAATGTTTTCTCTGTTTATGTTTGCTTGTAGTCAAAGAAATGAGGAAATTAAAAGTTTAAATTCGTGACGCTGTTGCGTCCCCTTGACAATTAAAATTGAGGAGTAAAAGCATTCAATCACTATGAAATTTTTCTGAGAATTTGGTGTATTTTTTTCAGGTGCTTACGGCACCAGAACTATCTCCTTACAAAATACCAATCTTTTGTCGCATCTGCAAGTGGTCGATCTAATTCAAGCACTTTTTAAAAAAAAAATCTATAGTTTATATAAGGCCGTTGTAAGTTTAGGTTAGTTTTCGGTTACTTTAAACTTAATTATTGAAATGTCTCTAATTTTCCCCTTTAAAAATAGTGTGAACAATTTCCCTGCAACTTACCTCAAGTACTAGATCTAATAGGTGTGGGTAACAAACAAACAAAAAAAAACATCACTCACTTTGCTTTTATAGATATCGAGATTATCAGAAAATTAATGAAATATGAAAATTGCAATTTATTATAACACATCCATACATGTCCCTCATCATATCCACCCCTTCCCCCACACACACCATCCAATGTTTTTTCCAGACGTTTTTCTATTGATGGGAGGTGGGAGGTGCACTTAAAACTTTGATGGGAGGAGACCAACTGCTTAAAGTATATTATTAGTTTTTCTATTAATGATATATTAATTTTGTTCTGGTGTCGGTGTCATTGATTCGGGGTGGGGGGGGGGTGCTAGAAGAGATGCTGAAAGAAACCCTGCCACCACCCAAGTTTACTTAAGTCGTTCACACACGTCACACACATTTTACCAAAGCACATTATGGAATCTACAAGGATCGAGACAAAAGAGAGACTCAAACACGTTTCTTTAAATTAAAAAAAAAAACTTTTGAGGTAATGAAACGATTAAATTCATTATAAGCCTTTTAGGTTTCTTAGCCAATAATGTTTTAGTTTTTGTCTATCCGGTTATGTTTTAAAATATATTCTAGATGAAAGCCCTAACAGTAGGTAACCTACACACTAGGACTCTAAAATAACGTGAGTCAATCCAACTGTGGTCATAACACACCGTGGTGTAACCCCTAACCTTAATCTATGACCCAAAAAACAAAAAACAATAATCAAATAATTAAAAATGTTATTAAATAAAACCTATTACCTAATTGAAATCTAAAAAAAAACCTAACCATACATTTAACGTAAACAAAACATAATACTATACAAAACATAGCTTACATATGAGATGAACACCTAGTTAAGTTACGACCATATCTTTAATGGAAAAAAAATTAAGTAAAAATCAAAAAGCAAAATTTGTGAATAAAAAATATGTGGTTAAGTAATGTTCAAATACTTACTTTTACAAAACTTACATACTTCTAAATTCTAAAATACTAAGATCAGTTCCTATAACATATCCAATCCAGCCTTACCCAACCCGTTTAAATATAGTTGTAGGCAGTAATCACAGCAGAACAGATTTGCAAACAATAAAAATAAATAAATGCCTATAAATTGATATTAGAGTCAAAGTATCCACAAAGGAACAGCCCACAGCCACTGATCAACACATTCAATACACAATACAAATACAATTGTCATGAATTATCAACCACATTCCTCCATAGTCCTAAAATAAAAATCAGAAGAAAGTATTGCAAGTAATAATAAGATTGACTTCATTTAATACACCCTAAATTTAAAGAAACTAAACAACACTAGGCTCAAGTATGCTAACCTTAACACTATAAAATCAACCTATGATAATATCTAAACTGATTCCTAACCAAACGTGTATGTGTGGGTAACCCAAAACAACAAACTAATAAGAACGCATAAGAGAATATGATGTAATACTAACACGCAGTCAAAATACTGTTTCGGTAAATAACCTAACATAATTATATCACCTACGGCCTAGAATTACAACATCATTACATATCCAGTAAATAATATAAAAGTAAAAAAAAAATTAAATATATATACATTACATATTTTTTAACAAAACACGTAGTAAAAAATAAACAGAAAAATACATTCACATCGCAGGCAAAGTCCTCGACGTATTCTCATCATTCTACATTTCTACATACTCCCGTTCGGTTCCATCAATAAAGAAGACTAAACTGTTCTACACACAGCTTCCACACACACAATTCAGCTCGGACATCTAGACTTACCATAAAATTAAATGTAATAAATAAACTATCCATACGCTCACATAAAGTTCTATAGTTTTTATTCTTTCGTATCGTCATTGATTACTTTTTGTTTCTTACCGAAAACTATTCTTCTACATTCTTTTCTAAACTTTAATGGCCTCGTGTTGTTACAAACACAACACCCCCCCCCCTATTTTCCCCCACAATATTCATAGTCATAGAACTAAAGTAATAAAGACAGAAGAGATAATAAGTTGAACACTTTTATTTGTACTGCGTTGAGCCCCAATAGATTTGAAAAAGAACACTTTTATTTGTATTGCCTTGAGCCCTAATTGGTTTGAAAAAGAACATACACCGTAGTACCTTAAGGATAAACATTCATTTTTCAATAACGGTTATAAGGCGGAAAAGTAACTTCATTTGGAAATGATGAATGCAATACTTTAGATATAAAAATCCATTTGAATATAAAGTAATTTTACTCTTAAATAAATATTCTGGTAGAATAAACATTTGGATGACATCATATTGTTTAAGCGAGTTACAACAAGTAAATGCTATTAACAGATGAACACACTTATCCAAGAACTAACAGTAAGGCGGCAATTATTTGTTTTTTTGAGTTCTCTCTCTTTGATGGATTATCATCTTCATCTAATGAGCTTCATCTGTCAGGGAGTCCAAACACTACATGGTTCTCTCTCCCTCATCATGCACCTGATCCACGTCACGCTGAGAATTCAAGAATTCCGGACTTGTCATGACTGGGAAAAACCAAAGCACAAGTATCAAAACTGTGATATCAATGTTTTAGAAGGATTATAATTAATATCAATGTAAATTATATGTAGCGGAGCGATAATTAAAATGTAGGTAGGCAGTTTTGAATGGTGGGTATTGTGGGTTTTGTGGGTTTTATTGTGATGAAAGCGTTATGTATAGTCAGGCAGGGTGAGAGTGTGGGTAGTGAGGGTTAATGTGTGGGTAGGGAGATAGTGTGAGGGCTCTGCCAGCGATATTTAGCGCCCAGGCAAAACTTATAACAACGCCCCCCCACCCCCCCCCCCCCCCCCCACCCCTCGAGACTTTCAAGCCCTTTTAAAAATCAAAATTGCAAGGGGTTGACAACGTCACGTCATGCGCTAGAGCGATAACTAAATCAACATTATTTTAGACAGTCATCTGAAATGCTCGAAATAAAAATATTAAGATTAAATACCATAATTATCTCATTATATGTAACGAGACGTGGCTAGGGGAAGGCGGGTAGTCGGCCGCCACAGGCGCTGAGCCAAAGGAGCCAAAGGGGCGCTAAACGTGGTAGATAATAATATAAAACGCTAATTACTGAATTATAGAGTCAAAATAAAGAATGTTGACTGCTACGTCACAAGGCATTAAGGAAAGGACTTACTTATTGTTTTCTAAATCAATCGCGTGACACCAAACAAAAAAGTCAAAGTGACTGGTAAAAAGCGCCCCTACCTTTGCAAAAGGGGGGGGGGTGGCATTTTCACCAACACAAATAACTATATATTGGCCTAATGTGAGAAGGGGGCGTAAAATTGATAGTTCGTCCTGTGCATCTAAAAAGATTTTTATATTACCCTGTCTACAGTTTTATATAATAGAATCAAAATTAATAATTATTAGGTACTTTTTAATAATAGAGTTACACATTTTTTGCGCCCCCCTATGGATAGCCTTATAGGTAGCGCCGACCCTGAGTGAGGGTAGGAAAGGGTAATGTGAGGGTAGGGAGGTGATGTGAGGGTAGGGAGGTGTTGTGAGGGTAGGGAGGTGTTGTGAGGGTAGGGACGGTTAATGTGTGGTTAGGGAGGTGATGTGAGTGTAGGGAGGGTTAACGTGTGGGTAGAGAGGTAATGTGAGGGTAGGGAGGGTAGGGAGGTTATGTGAGGGTAGGGAGGTAATGTGTGGTTAGGGAGGGTTAATGTGTGGTTAGGGAGGTGATGTGAGGGTAGGGAGGGTTAAAATGTGGTTAGGGAGATAATGTGTGGTTAGGGAGGTGATGTGAGGGTAGGGAGGTGATGTGAGGGTAGGGAGGTGATGTGTGGGTAGGGAGGTGATGTGTGGGTAGGGAGGTGATGTGTGGGTAGGGAGGTGATGTGAGGGTAGGGAGGGTTAATGTGTGGTTAGGGAGATCATGTGTGGTTAGGGAGGTGATGTGAGGGTAGGGAGGTGATGTGAGGGTAGGGAGGTGATGTGTGGGTAGGGAGGTGATGTGTGGGTAGGGAGGTGATGTGTGGGTAGGGAGGTGATGTGTGGGTAGGGAGGTGATGTGAGGGTAGGGAGGTGATGTGAGGGTAGGGAGGTGATGTGAGGGTAGGGAGGTGATGTGTGGGTAGGGAGGTGATGTGTGGATAGGGAGGGTTAATGTGTGGGTAGGGAGGGTTAATGTGTGGTTAGGGAGGTGATGTGTGGGTAGGGAGGTGATGTGTGGGTAGGGAGGTGATGTGTGGGTAGGGAGGTGATGTGTGGGTAGGGAGGTGATGTGTGGGTAGGGAGGGTTAATGTGTGGGTAGGGAGGGTTAATGTGTGGTTAGGGAGGTGATGTGTGGGTAGGGAGGTGATGTGTGGGTAGGGAGGTGATGTGTGGGTAGGGAGGTGATGTGTGGGTAGGGAGGTGATGTGTGGGTAGGGAGGGTATAATGTGTGGGTAGGGAGGTGATGTGAGGGTAGGGAGGTGGTTATGTGTGGGTTAGGGAGGTGATGTGAGGGTAGGGAGGGTGATGTGTGGGTTAGGGAGGTGATGTGTGGGTAGGGAGGGTTAATGTGTGGGTAGGGAGGTGATGTGTGGGTAGGAGGTATGTGTGGGTAGGGAGGTGATGTGTGGGTAGGGAGGTGATGTGAGGGTAGGGAGGTGATGTGGGTGGGAGGTTAGGGAGGGTAGGAGGTGTGGTGTGATGTGGGAGGGTTATGGTGGTAGGGAGGTGATGTGAGGGTAGGGAGGTGATGTGTGGTTGGTTAGGGAGGGATGATGTGTGGGTAGGGAGGGTGATGTGTAGGGAGGGTTATGTGTGGTTAGGGAGGTGATGTGAGGGTAGGGAGGTGATGTGTGGTTAGGGAGGTGATGTGAGGGGTAGGGAGGGTTAATATGTGGGTAGGGAGGCAATGTGTGGGTAGGGAGGGTTAATGTGTGAACCAATAGAGGCAATGTGTGGGTAGGGAGGGTTAATGTGTGGGTAGGGAGGGTTAATGTGTGGTTAGGGAGGTGATGTGTGGGTAGGGAGGTAATATGTAAAATAACAAACAGTGTTCCTTCCAGACTTTTTTCTCCGGGGGTGCACTTGAAATTTTCGGGGGGGGGGGGGGGGGGGGGGGGGCGGACACTGTCAAAAGTATATCCCCCCCCCTTTCCCCCCCCCCCCCCCCCCCCCCCCCCCCCGAAGAGATGCTTGGAAAAAACTCTGATAACAAATGAATAATTTCGTTTTTCTTTCAAATATCTTTAAATTGATACCAAAACAGTCTGCTTTAAGTTTTCAACTATAAAATTTATGAAAATTATCTATAAACATTTCAAATTAAGTCACACATTATAACTTAAACTTTGGAAATGTTAAAAAAAAACTTTCTGGCTCTCACGTTGTGAAAGGTCTTTGGTTAGATGTAGCTTCGTGCTCTTGAACGATTCTCGATTGCATAACCTGCTGGTTTAATTGTAGGCGATCGGACAATCCAATGTCTCTTTCGTCTATTTGGTTTGTCTCTTGGACGCTTCTTTTCAATTCTACACTCAAAGCCAATAAATCATCATCATTTAAATCTGAAATTGACATTTTATTATGAATAAATTTTGAAATATGATAGAAATAAAATTAAAGAGCCTAATAGCTGGTCTTCTGGAGTCAACACGTCACTTCCTGCTCTATGTTTAGCTTATGCAACCAAATTACGTAATCTGTAAAATTTACTTTTCGCATCTTAAACGCTACATATAAGCAGAATTATACTGTATACCAAAAGTGTATCTACAAAAATAATTATAAACAAAAATACGTACACATATATATATATATATATATATATATATATATATATATATATATATATATATATATATATATATATATATATATATATATATATATATATATATATATATATATATATGTACGTATTTTTTGTTTATAATTTTATATATATATATATATATATATATATATATATATATATATATATATATATATATATATATATATATATAGTGTTTGTGTGTGTATATGTTCTGTATGTATGTGTATGTATGTGTGTGTAGCTGTATTGAATTTTTAATTAAATAGTTAGCTTTAAAAACATTTAAGAGCAACAATATGCACAAATCCTATGTATCAAATGCTTTTTTCCATGGATTATTTCGCTTAATATTGTCAACTTTACCTTAAGAAAAACGAAGTCTCTCATATCCTAATCCTCCATGAAACATGAACAAATGCTCTGGAACTTACGTTATATAGGCTTTCCTGCTATTATAAATAGATTCTAATCATAAAATTGTCAACTGCCACCCTATCAATCTGAAATCGATAAATAGACCGATCGAAAAATCTATCACTACCCCCCCCCCCTTTCCA
>NW_026733874.1:12500-15000 GCF_028476545.2 Physella acuta | reverse complement strand
TAATTAAATATTTACTGGGCGTTAGGGTCGGTCTTAGTAAATTGCTATATAAAGTCTATATAAAATTTTACGAATTTAAAAAAAAAATTCCTACCGTCAAAAATAGCGACGCCTAGACCACCACACCTGTTCTGACGTTAAATCCTACTTGCACACACGTGTGGGAATAGATTAGATATCATCTAGAGATAGAATTCCTAATTATTTAATTAAAATAGAGACTCTAGATTTAATAGTTGTGTCATAGTTACATTAAGTCGAATTAGCGAAGCGGAGGCGGGAACTAGATTCTAGATCTAACACTTCGATTGCGATGAAAAAAAAATAGCTTTATTTTAAGGCCGACAAGGCAAATACGGTTTAATTAATATTAAAGAAATAAGTCCGAACACCTACCTTAAGCGAATCATCTACACAACACATGACTAGAAATAATACACGTCCACACGAAGAGCGATTGAAACGGTGACTGCAACGGTGAAAACTTGTACGACGGAAACATGGCGCCTAGGTTATGCCTACTTCCGGTCTGATGAAAATTTTTAATTCATTTTAAATTTTGCGCTCTATTTCGTCCGCGCTTGTCCACTTAAACTCTACAGAAAAGATAGTCTATATAAAAATAATTCCTAGAAGACAATTTTATGAGAGATCACCCACATTTATTTACCCTGCCTGTCTACCTTAGGGTTAGAGTTTGAATTTTTCTAGATTCAAGCCAAATATGCCGTGTCGATTAAACGACGACGTACATAACAGAGCGAAGACAATGAATGGTTCCTTAATTAACTATAATTACGGTCCTAATACAACTACAATTCACCATAGTACTAATATGTATGTGTATTGTTGTTTTGGGAGTTCTGTCATTACATTTTAAATTATAAAAAAAACGGGTTTACGATACACTTCATTACGCCGCCGATCGTGGTTTTAGATTTAAATTTGGTCGGATTCGGTTTATTATTAATTTATATAATACTTTATACATACTTTAATTCATTAAATACATTTATCTATGTATTTATTTCATTAGTTAAGTATTTGTTTAACTAAAAATTATCAATTTAAGGCATAACAATTACAGAAAACGATTGTATTTGAGATAAGTCTTATCGAACCATTTAGTAGCTGGGTCGGTTTATTATTAATTTATCTAATACTTTATACATACTTTCACTCATTAATTACATGTATATATGCATTCATTAAATCATTTAAGTATTTATTTCATCAAAAAGTATCGATTGAAGGCATAACACTGATAGAAAACGATTGTATTTGAGATAAGTCTTATCGAACCATTTAGTAGCTGGTTCGCGGGTCGGTTTTATTCCTTAACTCTAGATTTAAGTCTATCGTGTTTAATTTCAATTTAATTTATCACAACTTTTAGATTTTGTACTAGATTAAGCTACATTGAAGCTTATTTTTCACTATTTAATCAATAGAGGATATTATATAATATTTTTAAGTCTAATATTACGCAGCCGTTTGTTAAATCTAGTTTTACAACGACGACTCGCGCGATTTCGGTTTGGTTTTAAAACTTAAGTTCATTGATTCTTAAAATATATATTCCAGTTAGAATAGAACTGAATACGTACCACATGATGTATACACACGTTTGGGTTATTTATTTATTTTAAATTTAGTTTATTATGACCGATCGTAATTAACTTTGGCGATACCGGGCTGATATGTCTTATCGACCGGAAAACTACTGTCCCTTCGGTCGACTAGTTGGTCTTAGACGGCATTACCGAGGTTTGAAAACTCTTACACCGTGTTTTTATTTTCACATAGATCCTATATTTTGATACCAGTCATTCGTTTAAGTTTAAATTAGAAAACGTGAAATGTAGTTTATTGGAAACACTAATGTTTTTAATTTTGTACAAAATAAATTTTTATTCGTTTCAGGTAAACGGCGGGATGAGAAAAATCTGCTTTCTACAACACATACATTGGTTAAGAATATAAAGTGAAATATAGTTGTACAAACACCGTCTCTACTTAGCAGCTTAGCCTCTACGGCAATGCCGCGTCTTTACACTGGGCGAGCTTGAGACTGGAAAACTCTCGATCACTCTACGCGGGAATGCCGCTAAGTCGAGGCGGTCTGATCGGCAACCCATCAAACTTCAGCTCATCTATTTTTTTTTTATTTTTCACAATTTTTTTAAAATTCGGTGTAAACGGCGGGATGAACTCAACCAAATTTTTCAATTGGGTTTTTAATATCCACGTACATTCAGCGCAAAGTGAAATGTAGTTTTAATGTATTTAAACATAGAACAACCACCGTCATTCGCCAGCTCTGTTAGACTAACGACTCGCCGCTTCGCATCCTCGGTGGAACGGGCGACCTCTCGATCACTTGCGGCCACAGTACGGCAATGCCGCAAAATAAAGTCGGTTTGATCGGTGAACTGCCACTCGCACGATGAAACTTTGAGACATTTTTTTTCGGACTTTGAAAATTTTCAAAGTCCGACCG
>NW_026733874.1:2500-5000 GCF_028476545.2 Physella acuta | reverse complement strand
GGGAGCCCGCACGGAGGGCGCCGGGGGTGCCGCGACCCGGGGGGCGGCGCGGGGGTGTCGGGGCGCATCTACGGGGCTCACTCGCGCGGGCGCCACACTTCCGGGGGGCGCCCCAGGTGGGGTGCCAACTTTGGCGCCCCCGACTAAGGGGCCGCCCCCACTGCGGTTACACGCTTTACGACCACCCACCCGCGTTCCCCACCCCAGGGGGCATGCGAATCACCCGCCAGGGGCGTTCTGGGACCGAGGGCGCCGCTCCGGCACAAGGGGGAGCCAAAACGCCCCGAGTTCCCCCGCGGCCACCTCGACACCTGGGCGGGCGGCGAGGGGTGTCCTGCGATCGGGGTGGGGAGCTCTACCAGAATCACCCGCCAAACTTCACCGGGGGCGTCTCCCGGCGCCCCTGCGCTCGGGTGACGAACAGCGCCCCGGGCTATCCCGGGCGCCCTATGGCGTCCACCTTCGATCGGAAGGGTGATCTCGACTCGGGCTGAGGCGGGCCACAACAATCCGCGGTCACATCGGAGCCGTCCAGGCTAACGAGGCCCCGGCTCACGGGTAACCCATGGGGCTGGACCGGGAGTCCGCCGTTAAAGAAGAAAGAAATGTAGTGCAAACCAGAACCAGTTTTTTTTATTTATTTTATAACTCGACTAATAATCGTCACAAAATTATAAACTTGGTACCTACGGATAGCCCTGGGCCCAACCTAATACAGGATGTCCATAACTATGCGCTAATTAAATAATTAATGGGTATTAAGGTCGGTCTTAGTAAATTGCTATATAAAGTCTAAGACCAGAACCAGTATTTTAAATTTATTTTATAACTCGGCTCCTAATTGTCACAAAATTTAAAAATTGGTACCTATGGATAGCCCTCGGCCCTACCTAATACACCGTGTCCATAACAATGTGGTAATTAAATATTTACTGGGCGTTAGGGTCGGTCTTAGTAAATTGCTATATAAAGTCTATATAAAATTTTACGAATTTAAAAAAAAAATTCCTACCGTCAAAAATAGCGACGCCTAGACCACCACACCTGTTCTGACGTTAAATCCTACTTGCACACACGTGTGGGAATAGATTAGATATCATCTAGAGATAGAATTCCTAATTATTTAATTAAAATAGAGACTCTAGATTTAATAGTTGTGTCATAGTTACATTAAGTCGAATTAGCGAAGCGGAGGCGGGAACTAGATTCTAGATCTAACACTTCGATTGCGATGAAAAAAAAATAGCTTTATTTTAAGGCCGACAAGGCAAATACGGTTTAATTAATATTAAAGAAATAAGTCCGAACACCTACCTTAAGCGAATCATCTACACAACACATGACTAGAAATAATACACGTCCACACGAAGAGCGATTGAAACGGTGACTGCAACGGTGAAAACTTGTACGACGGAAACATGGCGCCTAGGTTATGCCTACTTCCGGTCTGATGAAAATTTTTAATTCATTTTAAATTTTGCGCTCTATTTCGTCCGCGCTTGTCCACTTAAACTCTACAGAAAAGATAGTCTATATAAAAATAATTCCTAGAAGACAATTTTATGAGAGATCACCCACATTTATTTACCCTGCCTGTCTACCTTAGGGTTAGAGTTTGAATTTTTCTAGATTCAAGCCAAATATGCCGTGTCGATTAAACGACGACGTACATAACAGAGCGAAGACAATGAATGGTTCCTTAATTAACTATAATTACGGTCCTAATACAACTACAATTCACCATAGTACTAATATGTATGTGTATTGTTGTTTTGGGAGTTCTGTCATTACATTTTAAATTATAAAAAAAACGGGTTTACGATACACTTCATTACGCCGCCGATCGTGGTTTTAGATTTAAATTTGGTCGGATTCGGTTTATTATTAATTTATATAATACTTTATACATACTTTAATTCATTAAATACATTTATCTATGTATTTATTTCATTAGTTAAGTATTTGTTTAACTAAAAATTATCAATTTAAGGCATAACAATTACAGAAAACGATTGTATTTGAGATAAGTCTTATCGAACCATTTAGTAGCTGGGTCGGTTTATTATTAATTTATCTAATACTTTATACATACTTTCACTCATTAATTACATGTATATATGCATTCATTAAATCATTTAAGTATTTATTTCATCAAAAAGTATCGATTGAAGGCATAACACTGATAGAAAACGATTGTATTTGAGATAAGTCTTATCGAACCATTTAGTAGCTGGTTCGCGGGTCGGTTTTATTCCTTAACTCTAGATTTAAGTCTATCGTGTTTAATTTCAATTTAATTTATCACAACTTTTAGATTTTGTACTAGATTAAGCTACATTGAAGCTTATTTTTCACTATTTAATCAATAGAGGATATTATATAATATTTTTAAGTCTAATATTACGCAGCCGTTTGTTAAATCTAGTTTTACAACGACGACTCGCGCGATTTCGGTTTGGTTTTAAAACTTAAGTTCATTGATTCTTAAAATATATATTCC
>NW_026733873.1:0-37742 GCF_028476545.2 Physella acuta | reverse complement strand
GACCAACATGAGACCAACATGAGACCAACATGAGACCAACATGAGACCAACATGAGACCAACATGAGACCAACATGAGACCAACATGAGACCAACATGAGACCAACATGAGACCAACATGAGACCAACATGAGACCAACATGAGACCAACATGAGACCAACATGAGACCAACATGAGACCAACATGAGACCAACATGAGACCAACATGAGACCAACATGAGACCAACATGAGACCAACATGAGACCAACATGAGACCAACATGAGACCAACATGAGACTATCAAGGAACCAACAACTTATGAGACTAGGACAAAATACAGCCAGCCCGCAGAACTTTCTCGAATGTGAACATCAAGTGAAATCTTGTTATAGAAATATCGAAGGGGGGAAAAGAAATATTTACTTGAACTCGCTAAAAAGGTGACAAAAAGCCAATTTAAGATATAAAATTTCAACTTTCGTCCACCTAGCTGAAACGTTACAAAACTTATCGATTTTTCAGAAACCTGAAATAAAGTATCACTTCCGGACATCGGAAGTAACTCAGAATTTAAACGTAATCAAACATAGTATCTATAATATAACGCTGCTTGTAGTGTGTCAGTCCTTCCTTCCTTCCGTCATCGCTACAGATTTGGAACCATAAAAGTAAACATCGAACCATGCAGTTCTTTTTAATTGCATCACATTGTCTTACTATAAGTGATATAGTAGGGTTTGTTTAAATAACGACTTAATTTTATTTTAAAGTTGCCACAGTTTTTACTCTTTTGCATAACGCAAAGAAAATACTAAATACACGCAATTTGCTAAAGCATATTAAACGGATCAATGTAAAATAATATTTTCGCTTAGATTCCTAGACAAATTGGATAAATTTTAGTAGGGTCGAAAAAAACTAGTTAATCAAAATATTTAATAATTCTGTCAGAGGAAGTAATTTAAAAAGAAACTCAATTCACGCAAAAAAAAATGTGAATGCAAATTCCGCGGACGTACAAGAAAGCATTATTGTTGGATATTATAATTAGCATGGATTGTTTAAGTTGTGTTTATGTTATGCGTTTGCCTTAGCGTTTTCGTTTGTTTTTTGTGTTTGCATTTGTGTTTACATTTGCATTGTGTTTGCGTTTTCTTTTGTGTTTGTGCTTGCGTTTGTTTTTTCTTTTGTGTTTTTTTTCGTTTTGCGTTTGTTTTTTCTTTTGTGTTTGAGTGTTGCGTTTGTGTTTGAGTTTTCGTTTGTGTTTTTTTGCGTTTGCGTTTGCATTGTGTTTGTGTTTGCATTGTTTTTGTGTTTGCATTTCTTTTGTGTTGTGTTTATGTTTTCTTTTGAGTTTGTGTTTGTGTTTGCGTTGTATTTGAGTCTTTGTTTGCGTTTGTGCTTAGTTTTGTTCTGTTCCCAAGTTGATACATTTTAAAAAGATTCACCGTGGCGGAGCACGGGTAAGCAGCTAGTGCGTGTATAAGAAACTTGGTCAAACTAGCTGAAACAGTACTCAGGTTGCCGTGTTGTCAGAGAAATCAAGTTCACCTTCCGACTATCGGAACTTGTTTCAAAGTTGATAGAAACCTGGACATACAATCTGATTATTTTTTGTCAAGTTTCCCCACTTAACTGAAACGGTAGTCCAGTTATCAGTTTTTTTCGGAAGTTGAGTATGTACCACTTCCGGCAATCGGAAATCGCTAAAACTTGAAAGAAAAATACGCATTTAATATACAACTAATAGATTTATATGAAACTTCGTCAACCTAAATCAAACGCTGCTCGTTATCATGTTAACCTAAACACACACACAAACACATACATACATATACAAATAAAACTTTAAAAAAAGGAAACAAAGTATTTTTCCAACTCATTGATGTGTAAAACGCCAAGATTTGTCAAAATTTCAATTTCAGTTTTTTTTTTTTTTTTTTTTTTTTTTTTTGCACGTTTACAATGGTTGCTCTTTATTCCGTATACGTGAGGGTAACAAGGCAAGAACAAATATTTTCGTTTACGGAAAAATGTCTCCGAAAAACAGTAAAATCAGTAGATCACAAAGTACTCATGTGGGATTTTCAATTTCAATTGGTAATTATAATTGGCCATTGACTGGCTGTTGGAATTGATAATAGATTCAAACAGATTGAAACAGATTGAAACAGATTGAAACAGATTGAAACAGATTGAAACAGATTGAAACAGATTGAAACAGATTGAAACAGATTCAAACAGATTCAAACAGATTCAAACAGATTCAGATTCAAACAGATTCAGATTCAAACAGATTCAAACAGATTCAAACAGATTCAAACAGATTCAAACAGAATAACTCGCTCTGTTTTTGACACAGACAGGCGCAGCTGTAGGTTCAAGCGCCATTTTTAACAGACAATTCTTTGTTACTCACACTCCCACGCCCTCCCACCCCCACCCCTCTCCCCAACCCCCCCCCCTCTCCCCACCCCCTACAACACTTACTATTGCATCGTTTGCTGCCTGTAGCATATATCATTTTTTACACAAATGTCAACGACCACCAAGACAAGAGCCCCACCCCCCCCCCCCCACACACACACACAAAAAGAGAGATGATCGTCTCTATGACAAGACTCTTGTAATATTTGATGTCAAATGATCGGCCAAAAAAGAACAAGAACACCCCCCCCTCCCACCCCCAGCCCGTCTTGCTAGATGAAAAGAAAGTGAAACCAGCGAGGGGAGAACAGGACAAAGGACAATGTCCCCGTAGCTGTACCCGCATTTGTGCGGGTACTACAGCCACCCGTGGCGCCCCCGTTAGCACCCACCCCCTTCACGCCGTAGGCTGTCTAGAACTGTCTCGTAGTTTTCTGTGTCCCATAGTTTTCTGTCTAGAGCTGTCTCGTAGTTTTCTGTGTCCCATAGTTTTCTGTCTAGAGCTGTCTCGTAGTTTTCTGTGTCCCATAGTTTTCTGTCTAGAGCTGTCTCGTAGTTTTCTGTGTCCCATAGTTTTCTGTCTAGAACTGTCTCGTAGTTTTCTGTGTCCCATAGTTTTCTGTCTAGAGCTGTCTCGTAGTTTTCTGTGTCCCATAGTTTTCTGTCTAGAACTGTCTCGTAGTTTTCTGTGTCCCATAGTTTTCTGTCTAGAGCTGTCTCGTAGTTTTCTGTGTCCCATTGTTTTCTGTCTAGAGCTGTCTCGTAGTTTTCTGTGTCCCATAGTTTTCTGTCTAGAGCTGTCTCGTAGTTTTCTGTGTCCCATAGTTTTCTGTCTAGAGCTGTCTCGTAGTTTTCTGTGTCCCATAGTTTTCTGTCTAGAGCTGTCTCGTAGTTTTCTGTGTCCCATAGTTTTCTGTCTAGAACTGTCTCGTAGTTTTCTGTGTCCCATAGTTTTCTGTCTAGAGCTGTCTCGTAGTTTTCTGTGTCCCATAGTTTTCTGTCTAGAACTGTCTCGTAGTTTTCTGTGTCCCATAGTTTTCTGTCTAGAGCTGTCTCGTAGTTTTCTGTGTCCCATTGTTTTCTGTCTAGAGCTGTCTCGTAGTTTTCTGTGTCCCATAGTTTTCTGTCTAGAGCTGTCTCGTAGTTTTCTGTGTCCCATAGTTTTCTGTCTAGAGCTGTCTCGTAGTTTTCTGTGTCCCATAGTTTTCTGTCTAGAGCTGTCTCGTAGTTTTCTGTGTCCCTTAGTTTTCTGTCTAGAGCTGTCTCGTAGTTTTCTGTGTCCCTTAGTTTTCTGTCTAGAGCTGTCTCGTAGTTTTCTGTCTGTCTCTTAGATTTCTGTCTAGAACTGTCTCTTAGTTTTCTGTCTAGAGCTGTCTCGTAGTTTTCTGTCTGTTTCGTAGTTTTCTGTCTAGAACTGTCTTGTAGTTTTCTGTCTAGAACTGTCTCGTAGTTTTCTGTCTGTCTCTTAGATTTCTGTCTAGAACTGTCTCGTAGTTTTCTGTCTAGAGCTGTCTCGTAGTTTTCTGTCTGTCTCTTAGATTTCTGTCTAGAACTGTCTCGTAGTTTTCTGTCTAGAACTGTCTCGTAGTTTTCTGTCTGTCTCTTAGATTTCTGTCTAGAACTGTCTCTTAGTTTTCTGTCTAGAGCTGTCTCGTAGTTTTCTGTCTGTCTCTTAGATTTCTGTCTAGAACTGTCTCTTAGTTTTCTGTCTAGAACTGTCTCTTAGTTTTCTGTCTAGAGCTGTCTCGTAGTTTTCTGTCTAGAACTGTCTTGTAGTTTTCTGTCTAGAACTGTCTTGTAGTTTTCTGTCTAGAGCTGTCTTGTAACTTTCTGCTTAGAACTGTCTCTTAGTTTTAGTGTAATAAACACTAAATAATTGTAACTAGGTTATAAGTGGATTAGGTTAGGATTAGAGTTCGACTTTCACTTGTAGAAAACGTCAAAAACATAAATCATGAAATGAAAAAAAAAAGTAAAATGACGTCACAAGCTCTCGACTATCTCTCCAGTTACAAAAAAAAATAATACTTCCGGGTTTTGGGGGCTTAGAAATACAGGAATAAAAGCACACATGTTTTTTTTGGGTAGGGGTTAAGACCGGGGTGGGAGGGGGGGGTGGGGGGGTCAAAACATCTCGGAGAATAGTAGGGGTGGGAGAATTGTGTGAGAAAAACAAAGTGAGAAAATAAAAAACAAGAAACCCGCAACCCGACCCCGATCCCTGGTATTATGTAACAGAAAGGGGTCGGAGACGAAAGATGGGATTAGTCAATAGTACCGTCTGAAAGGTGAGACAGGCTAGAGGGTTGCTGCCCCTGTTTCCCAGGACCGCTAGGGAAAACTAGGTCACAGGAAGTCGTATTTCAGTCCCAGCACGGGTGTAGACCGGGGGGGGGGTGGATGGGAAGACGTCACGGCAGCCGACAAGAAAATGACAAGATGACGTGACAGATTCTACCACGATTAAAACGTCCCGATCATTTTTGTATCGTCTGCTAGGGGTATGAACTCGGCCATGTGCCAGAGACGGGGTGCAGGCAGGATAGTCGCCCCTGACAGGCAGGATAGTCGCCCCTGACAGGCGAGCTACTTACCTGTCATATCCACATTGGTTGGGGCCAAAGTTCAAAGTTCAGCGACGCGTGGCCAGAGTCGTCGAGTCATTGGTTGGTTCAGTAAAACAGCAAGTCAGACGCCACCTGAGTTATCCCCCATCACGTGAGCGAATTATATCCCCCCCCCCACCCCCCATCCCGTCCCGTGGAACCGCTCAATTGATGTAGATGAAAACGTACCTTTACAAAACTTGGCTCTACGTTCCTAGGCCTGACAAACGCCATCAGAACTGAATGCCGAGTTTTGATGGTTGTAGTGGAAGTGATTGGGTGGAACAAAGTCTGGCTAGATTGACGGGAACATTTTGACTTGATTGTTGTCACATCAACTGTTGTCACATCAACTGTTGTCACATCTGACTGTTGTCACATCAACTGTTGTCACATCTGACTGTTGTCACATCAACTGTTGTCACATCTGACTGTTGTCACATCAACTGTTGTCACATCAACTGTTGTCACATCAACTGTTGTCACATCTGACTTGTCACATCTGACTTGTCACATCAACTGTTGTCACATCTGACTTGTCACATCAACTGTTGTCACATCAACTGTTGTCACATCTGACTGTTGTCACATCAACTGTTGTCACATCTGACTTGTCACATCTGACTTGTCACATCAACTGTTGTCACATCTGACTTGTCACATCAACTGTTGTCACATCAACTGTTGTCACATCAACTGTTGTCACATCTGACTGTTGTCACATCTGACTGTTGTCACATCAACTGTTGTCACATCAACTGTTGTCACATCAACTGTTGTCACATCAACTGTTGTCACATCAACTGTTGTCACATCTGACTTGTCACATCAACTGTTGTCACATCAACTGTTGTCACATCAACTGTTGTCACATCAACTGTTGTCACATCTGACTGTTGTCACATCTGACTTGTCACATCAACTGTTGTCACATCAACTGTTGTCACATCTGACTGTTGTCACATCTGACTGTTGTCACATCTGACTTGTCACATCAACTGTTGTCACATCAACTGTTGTCACATCTGACTGTTGTCACATCTGACTGTTGTCACATCAACTGTTGTCACATCAACTGTTGTCACATCTGACTGTTGTCACATCTGACTGTTGTCACATCTGACTGTTGTCACATCAACTGTTGTCACATCAACTGTTGTCACATCTGGCTGTTGTCACATCAACTGTTGTCACATCAACTGTTGTCACATCAACTGTTGTCACATCAACTGTTGTCACATCAACTGTTGTCACATCAACTGTTGTCACATCAACTGTTGTCACATCTGACTTGTCACATCAACTGTTGTCACATCTGACTGTTGTCACATCTGACTTGTCACATCAACTGTTGTCACATCAACTGTTGTCACATCAACTGTTGTCACATCAACTGTTGTCACATCTGACTGTTGTCACATCTGACTGTTGTCACATCAACTGTTGTCACATCAACTGTTGTCACATCAACTGTTGTCACATCAACTGTTGTCACATCAACTGTTGTCACATCAACTGTTGTCACATCTGACTGTTGTCACATCTGACTGTTGTCACATCTGACTGTTGTCACATCTGACTGTTGTCACATCTGACTTGTCACATCAACTGTTGTCACATCTGACTGTTGTCACATCTGACTTGTCACATCAACTGTTGTCACATCAACTGTTGTCACATCAACTGTTGTCACATCTGACTGTTGTCACATCTGACTGTTGTCACATCAACTGTTGTCACATCAACTGTTGTCACATCAACTGTTGTCACATCAACTGTTGTCACATCAACTGTTGTCACATCTGACTGTTGTCACATCTGACTGTTGTCACATCTGACTGTTGTCACATCTGACTGTTGTCACATCTGACTGTTGTCACATCTGACTTGTCACATCAACTGTTGTCACATCTGACTTGTCACATCAACTGTCGTCACATCAACTGTTGTCACATCAACTGTTGTCACATCAACTGTTGTCACATCTGACTTGTCACATCAACTGTTGTCACATCTGACTGTTGTCACATCAACTGTTGTCACATCAACTGTTGTCACATCTGACTGTTGTCACATCTGACTGTTGTCACATCTGACTGTTGTCACATCTGACTTGTCACATCAACTGTTGTCACATCTGACTTTTGTCACATCTGACTTGTCACATCAACTGTTGTCACATCAACTGTTGTCACATCTGACTGTTGTCACATCTGACTGTTGTCACATCTGACTTGTCACATCAACTGTTGTCACATCAACTGTTGTCACATCAACTGTTGTCACATCTGACTGTTGTCACATCTGACTGTTGTCACATCAACTGTTGTCACATCAACTGTTGTCACATCTGACTGTTGTCACATCTGACTGTTGTCACATCTGACTGTTGTCACATCAACTGTTGTCACATCAACTGTTGTCACATCTGACTGTTGTCACATCAACTGTTGTCACATCAACTGTTGTCACATCAACTGTTGTCACATCAACTGTTGTCACATCAACTGTTGTCACATCAACTGTTGTCACATCAACTGTTGTCACATCTGACTTGTCACATCAACTGTTGTCACATCTGACTGTTGTCACATCTGACTGTTGTCACATCTGACTGTTGTCACATCTGACTGTTGTCACATCTGACTTGTCACATCAACTGTTGTCACATCAACTGTTGTCACATCAACTGTTGTCACATCTGACTGTTGTCACATCTGACTGTTGTCACATCAACTGTTGTCACATCAACTGTTGTCACATCAACTGTTGTCACATCAACTGTTGTCACATCAACTGTTGTCACATCTGACTGTTGTCACATCTGACTGTTGTCACATCTGACTGTTGTCACATCTGACTGTTGTCACATCTGACTGTTGTCACATCTGACTTGTCACATCAACTGTTGTCACATCTGACTGTTGTCACATCTGACTTGTCACATCAACTGTTGTCACATCAACTGTTGTCACATCAACTGTTGTCACATCTGACTGTTGTCACATCTGACTGTTGTCACATCAACTGTTGTCACATCAACTGTTGTCACATCAACTGTTGTCACATCAACTGTTGTCACATCAACTGTTGTCACATCTGACTGTTGTCACATCTGACTGTTGTCACATCTGACTGTTGTCACATCTGACTGTTGTCACATCTGACTGTTGTCACATCTGACTGTTGTTGACTTGTCACATCAACTGTTGTCACATCTGACTTGTCACATCAACTGTTGTCACATCAACTGTTGTCACATCAACTGTTGTCACATCAACTGTTGTCACATCAACTGTTGTCACATCAACTGTTGTCACATCAACTGTTGTCACATCAACTGTTGTCACATCTGACTTGTCACATCAACTGTTGTCACATCAACTGTTGTCACATCTGACTGTTGTCACATCTGACTGTTGTCACATCTGACTGTTGTCACATCTGACTTGTCACATCAACTGTTGTCACATCAACTGTTGTCACATCTGACTGTTGTCACATCTGACTGTTGTCACATCTGACTTGTCACATCACCTGTTGTCACATCAACTGTTGTCACATCAACTGTTGTCACATCTGACTGTTGTCACATCTGACTGTTGTCACATCAACTGTTGTCACATCAACTGTTGTCACATCTGACTGTTGTCACATCTGACTGTTGTCACATCTGACTGTTGTCACATCTGACTGTTGTCACATCAACTGTTGTCACATCAACTGTTGTCACATCTGACTGTTGTCACATCAACTGTTGTCACATCAACTGTTGTCACATCAACTGTTGTCACATCAACTGTTGTCACATCAACTGTTGTCACATCAACTGTTGTCACATCAACTGTTGTCACATCTGACTTGTCACATCAACTGTTGTCACATCTGACTGTTGTCACATCTGACTGTTGTCACATCTGACTGTTGTCACATCTGACTGTTGTCACATCTGACTGTTGTTGACTTGTCACATCAACTGTTGTCACATCTGACTTGTCACATCAACTGTTGTCACATCAACTGTTGTCACATCAACTGTTGTCACATCAACTGTTGTCACATCAACTGTTGTCACATCAACTGTTGTCACATCAACTGTTGTCACATCAACTGTTGTCACATCAACTGTTGTCACATCTGACTTGTCACATCAACTGTTGTCACATCAACTGTTGTCACATCTGACTGTTGTCACATCTGACTGTTGTCACATCTGACTGTTGTCACATCTGACTTGTCACATCAACTGTTGTCACATCTGACTGTTGTCACATCTGACTTGTCACATCAACTGTTGTCACATCTGACTTGTCACATCAACTGTTGTCACATCAACTGTTGTCACATCTGACTTGTCACATCAACTGTTGTCACATCTGACTTGTCACATCAACTGTTGTCACATCAACTGTTGTCACATCAACTGTTGTCACATCTGACTTGTCCCATCAACTGTTGTCACATCTGACTGTTGTCACATCTGACTGTTGTCACATCAACTGTTGTCACATCAACTGTTGTCACATCTGACTGTTGTCACATCAACTGTTGTCACATCAACTGTTGTCACATCAACTGTTGTCACATCAACTGTTGTCACATCTGACTTGTCACATCAACTGTTGTCACATCTGACTGTTGTCACATCTGACTTGTCACATCAACTGTTGTCACATCAACTGTTGTCACATCTGACTTGTCACATCAACTGTTGTCACATCTGACTTGTCACATCAACTGTTGTCACATCAACTGTTGTCACATCTGACTGTTGTCACATCAACTGTTGTCACATCAACTGTTGTCACATCAACTGTTGTCACATCAACTGTTGTCACATCAACTGTTGTCACATCAACTGTTGTCACATCTGACTGTTGTCACATCTGACTGTTGTCACATCAACTGTTGTCACATCTGACTTGTCACATCAACTGTTGTCACATCAACTGTTGTCACATCAACTGTTGTCACATCAACTGTTGTCACATCTGACTGTTGTCACATCTGACTGTTGTCACATCAACTGTTGTCACATCAACTGTTGTCACATCTGACTGTTGTCACATCTGACTGTTGTCACATCAACTGTTGTCACATCAACTGTTGTCACATCAACTATTGTCACATCAACTGTTGTCACATCAACTGTTGTCACATCAACTGTTGTCACATCAACTGTTGTCACATCAACTGTTGTCACATCAACTGTTGTCACATCAACTGTTGTCACATCAACTGTTGTCACATCAACTGTTGTCACATCTGACTTGTCACATCAACTGTTGTCACATCTGACTGTTGTCACATCTGACTTGTCACATCAACTGTTGTCACATCAACTGTTGTCACATCAACTGTTGTCACATCTGACTGTTGTCACATCTGACTGTTGTCACATCAACTGTTGTCACATCAACTGTTGTCACATCTGACTTGTCACATCAACTGTTGTCACATCTGACTTGTCACATCAACTGTTGTCACATCAACTGTTGTCACATCTGACTGTTGTCACATCAACTGTTGTCACATCTGACTGTTATCACATCTGAATGTTGTCACATCAACTGTTGTCACATCTGACTGTTGTCACATCAACTGTTGTCACATCAACTGTTGTCACATCAACTGTTGTCACATCAACTGTTGTCACATCAACTGTTGTCACATCAACTGTTGTCACATCTGACTTGTCACATCAACTGTTGTCACATCAACTGTTGTCACATCTGACTGTTGTCACATCAACTGTTGTCACATCAACTGTTGTCACATCAACTGTTGTCACATCTGACTGTTATCACATCTGACTGTTGTCACATCAACTGTTGTCACATCAACTGTTGTCACATCAACTGTTGTCACATCTGACTTGTCACATCAACTGTTGTCACATCTGACTGTTATCACATCTGACTGTTGTCACATCAACTGTTGTCACATCTGACTGTTGTCACATCTGACTGTTGTCACATCAACTGTTGTCACATCAACTGTTGTCACATCTGACTTGTCACATCAACTGTTGTCACATCTGACTTGTCACATCTGACTGTTGTCACATCTGACTGTTATCACATCTGAATGTTGTCACATCAACTGTTGTCACATCTGACTTGTCACATCAACTGTTGTCACATCTGACTTGTCACATCAACTGTTGTCACATCAACTGTTGTCACATCAACTGTTGTCACATCTGACTGTTGTCACATCAACTGTTGTCACATCAACTGTTGTCACATCACACACACACATTCACACACACACACCTTCACACACACAGATTTGGCCCACCTAATTCAGCGATGTTGTTCATACTTTCCACGTTAGTCTCCGTAGACAATTAAATAACATCTCATTTTTATTTCACTGGATAATTAATTAGTTACTAAAAACTAATTTACAGATAACTAATTTAAAAAAAATAATAGGCAAGATTTCAAGATTAAACACCCCGACCCCCTGTACACAAAAATGGGTCGAACCAACCCCTCTCCTCAACGTTTATTGTTCCGGCCTATGGAGCCGATCATTAAACTGATTGCTAATTAGTGACCATAAAAACAACAAAATCACGACCACACCCTCGAGTCGCTAAAAAAAAATCAACCTAAGCGTAGAAAGGGACAGAACTCCGGGAGTGAGGACACGTCACGTCCGGTGAGTTAACTGCCCTTGTTGTGGTGCAGACGTGAACAGATGGCGACACAGGCGCAGACAACGGCCATTTCATTAGCGGCTTCGTGCAGCGACCTTGGCATTACAATCAACAGATGGGTGGGTACCACGGGTTGGCTCCCATGGGACGGGGGTGTGGGGTGGGTAGGGGTGTGGGGGTGGACCTGCTGTTGCATGAATCCAATGGTCGCACATTTGTCAACCGGAAGTGGGTTTTTTAAAACATCCATCAACACAAAGTAACCTGATACAAGAGTAGTACAATTGTGGTGATTTAAAAGTAATGTTTCATTCAATTAGTGGCACGTGATTTCTCGAGATTTCAGCTCATCTTAGCCTTTATGTTCACTGACCTCGAGGTCTGTTAGAATTTCATTGTGTCATACCCAACATTTTCACCACCAAATCCTATATCATCTCCAACAATCCTATATCATCTCCTACAATCCTATATCATCTCCAACAATCCTACTCCAACAATCCTACTCCAACAATCCTATATCATCTCCAACAATCCTATATCATCTCCTACAATCCTATATCATCTCCAACAATCCTACTCCAACAATCCTACTCCAACAATCCTATATCATCTCCAACAATCCTATATCATCTCCAACAATCCTATATCATCTCCAACAATCCTACTCCAACAATCCTACTCCAACAATCCTATATCATCTCCAACAATCCTATATCATCTCCAACAATCCTATATCATCTCCAACAATCCTACTCCAACAATCCTATATCTTCTCCAACAATCCTATATCATCTCCAACAATCCTACTCCAACAATCCTATATCATCTCCAACAATCCTATATCATCTCCAACAATCCTACTCCAATAATCCTATATCATCTCCAACAATCCTATATCATATCAAACACTCCTGTATATGTACCTTTAATCTTAGCAGTACATCGTGTATTTAAAAAACTATGTGACATTTTCGTCCACACTTTACTTAGATTTTTCCCCCGTCACTTTTATTTTCTTACTAGCGTACCCGTCGCGCGCGTTGTTGCGATCTTAGACGAAAAGAAATTCAAGGCGACTTATGATACCATTCAACTGTCACCAGTGATGTATTTTTATAGGCGTGTCTAATGTTATGTCCACACCTTTCAATGGGAGTTGATACCAAAGTTGACGTTCTGTAACCCGCCCCTTTGTTCACGTTTCATCACTAATCACCCAGGCTTTTATTTTAGCCATACCAGCATATAGGTTGAGAAAGGTAACACCTAACTAATTTTTAGTTTTTAGTACATTTTTTTCATTCGTGATTTATTTTGGGTGATTTGTGAATATAATTAAAGCCTTTTTCGTTTAAAAAAATATTGTGAGAATTATTTTTAAAAATCTAGCTGAAGATGACTTTCTTCTCTAACTTTTTTTTTCTGGGATTTTCGCCGTAGCTTATGACATGTTGCCGCTCCCCGTTGAAAAGATGTCCACTCAACGTGTTGAAAAGATGTCCACGCTCAGTTGATCTTATCAACATCCAGGCCGTGACGCTAATGTTTTACCCATGTGGCGTTAAATGCGCATGCGCTGTCTCGCGGTTCCGGCCCGGCACTTATCGCCGGGTGCCCGGACCACGTGACCCACGGCTGTGTCAGGTAGGTTCCAACCTCCACAGACAGGCGGGGACCTGGCCCGGGGGCGACAACTCCTTTTTCTGTTTTATATTTTACGTCTCCTCCCCCTCACACCCAGAAGAAAGAAGACCGGCAGACCGGCTTTTCATCCGGCTCAATGGTAGGGTGTAGTGTGAAAGGAGGGTGTTAAAATCGTCACCTGGGGAAGACTATCATCACAGTCCCCTCGCCTGGCTGTCTGCCCCCCCCCCCCACCGGCCCGCCCCTGGTCCCAAATGTCCAGCGTGTTATCTCGGGGCTCCTAATTTGATGTTTGGACAGGCATTGTCCACTGACTAGATGACCACGTCAATATCATGTCTACTGGCCACTGACCTCTCGATGACCACGTCAATATCATGTCTACTGGCCACTGACCTCTAGATGACCACGTCAATATCATGTCTACTGGCCACTGACCTCTAGATGACCACGTCAATATCATGTCTACTGGCCACTGACCTCTAGATGACCACGTCAATATCATGTCTACTGGCCACTGACCTCTAGATGACCACGTCAATATCATGTCTACTGGCCACTGACCTCTAGATGACCCCGTCAATATCATGTCTACTGGCCACTGACCTCTAGATGACCACGTCAATATCATGTCTACTGGCCACTGACCTCTAGATGACCACGTCAATATCATGTCTACTGGCCACTGACCTCTAGATGACCCCGTCAATATCATGTCTACTGGCCACTGACCTCTAGATGACCCCGTCAATATCATGTCTACTGGCCACTGACCTCTAGATGACCACGTCAATATCATGTCTACTGGCCACTGACCTCTAGATGACCACGTCAATATCATGTCTACTGGCCACTGACCTCTAGATGACCCCGTCAATATCATGTCTACTGGCCACTGACCTCTAGATGACCACGTCAATATCATGTCTACTGGCCACTGACCTCTAGATGACCACGTCAATATCATGTCTACTGGCCACTGACCTCTAGATGACCCCGTCAATATCATGTCTACTGGCCACTGACCTCTAGATGACCACGTCAATATCATGTCTACTGGCCACTGACCTCTAGATGACCCCGTCAATATCATGTCTACTGGCCACTGACCTCTAGATGACCACGTCAATATCATGTCTACTGGCCACTGACCTCTAGATGACCACGTCAATATCATGTCTACTGGCCACTGACCTCTAGATGACCCCGTCAATATCAAACCCAACCATCCCCCACCCCCCACCCCAAACAAAACCTACCATTCCCCCTCCACCCCACACAAAATTGACCGTTTTCTGTCAACGGTATAATCAAACTTCTTTCTTATTCCCAGTTCTGCCGCCTACCATTGCAGGCACCTCCAGTAGAACAACCTTCACCTTGTCGTGTCAATGCACTGATCCAGTAATGGCCATTGGTGGAACCTATCAACATGGACCTTACAGCTACTCCGTCCCATATTGTGGCGACAGGGGATGCTATATTATTTAATAGAAATAGACTACTAGGTCATTCCCAATTGGACATTCTTAGAAAATGAATATGGTCAGACCAAGTGAGGTTGTGATCTATAAACAATCCAAGGCATTTGTAACTTTCTACCTGTTCAATGTTTGAATTGTCTATAGTAATGTTTAATGCGGTGGATGGAAGACGAAGGCGTTTTTGATGAGTTGTAATAAACATTGACTTGGTTTTATCGGGGTGAAGTATCATTTTGTTCAATTTTGTCCAAGTAGCAAGCTGATTGGCACACGTTTGAAGTTTGTAACTGAGTGACTCAGCACTGTCTGCAAAGACATGTAAAGAAGTATCATCAGCGAACATCTCGCACTGACCAGCGTCAATGTGTAATGGAAGATCATTAATGTATAAAGAAAAAAGTAAAGGACCTAAGATTGAGCCCTGTGGAACCCCTATATTAACATATTTCTGTGAAGAGATGTTATTAAGGTGAAACACGCGTTGAGATCGGTTAGATAAAAAGGAGTGAAGTAACCTAACTGTAAAGTCGTGGAATTTGTATGGAATTAGTTTTTTAAGAAGAATGCTGTGATCAATTGAATCAAAGGCTTTTCTGAAATCGACAAACAGCGAGCCACAGAGTAGGTTATTGTTAATATTTTTAAGCCAGTTTTCATTCATCTTAATCAAAGCAGTGTGACAAGAATGAAACTTTCTAAACCCAGACTGATTACTATGGAAAAGTTTATGCTTTTCTAGGTAGTTTGACATGAATTTGTTTATATGTATTTCTAGTGGCTTGGAGAGGGATGAAAGTATAGAAATTGGCCTGTAGTTATTAGCATCTTGGATGTTACCTTTTTTGTGTAGTGGTATAACTTTAGCATGCTTAAAATGTGTCGGGTAATAATGCTTGGCAATACAGAGGTTATAGACATAGGTTAAAACTTCGGAAATTATTGGAGCTGAAATCTTCAATACATTATTAGAAATATCATCAAACGAAGTTGTTGAAGACGGTTTAAGAGATCTTAGGCTAACATATACTTCATGAACAGTGAGAAGCGGAATGATCAGCTCTGTCCTACCACGGTGAGCAGAATTACAAAAATTTTTAAGCTCCTCACTGATTGTGTAATCAGCATCTGTGTTGAGCGCTACAGATGATATAAAATGTTTATTAAAGTCATCAGCAGATATCTGGCAATGTCCAGCTGTATTACATGTGCGTTTTTTTCTAATTATTTGATTTATGGCAGTCCAGATAGATTTGGAATTAGGTTTGCCTGACAGCAGTTTATTAAAATACTCCTTCTTCGACCTACGCACGAGCAGTTTTACATAATTTCGTTGCCTACAAAAGTCTTCAGAAGTTCCATAACGTTTAAGCCAGTCTCTTTTATTAATTGCAGATTCGATATTGTTGTTAAACCAAGAAGGTTTGTATGTAGTCTTAACCCTTTTAGAGATTTTAGGAATATGTTTGTCATATATAGTATAGAAAATACGCAGCCATTCAGAAATGGCAAGATCGGGACAATTATAATTGTATACATTGCAGAAGGGGGCAGCCAATAAATCCGAAAGAAAAAGATTTTCATTAAATTTTCTAAAAGAGCGATAACTTATAGTTATGTGTTGCCGCGAAGGTACACATAATCTTTTTGTCGAAAAAGTACAACAAACAGGGAAGTGGTCACTAACACCACAAGAGGGGACACAGACCTCAATTAGGTTGCAGTCAGGTGATGCGTATATGTGGTCAATTATTGTACTTGATTTATCATTTACCCTGGTAGCCGTGTGCACAAATTGTTTTAGATTCAGAGAATCAATAATATCTTGCCAATATCCTTGAGGTTTTAATAAATTTATATTAAAATCTCCCAAAATGATATATTCATTGTTAGTAGATAAAACGGTATCTATCATGGAGCAAAAACGATCATACCAATCCATGTTTTCGCAGGGATTTCTATAAAGGAAGCAAATTAAAATTGCCGGATGGTGTTTGCTTTTTTCGAGTTCAATCCAAATACATTCTATATTGTCCGTTGACAGATCCTTCCTGTACTTGAAACAAATTGAGGAGTGGACATAGACACAAAGGCCAGTTTCTTTGTGTAAGGATGGGTCTCGGCGTATTAGGTTATAATCAGAGACGGAAATCTCAACATCATTTATAAAAGATTGTAATCGAGTTTCAGAGAAACCAAAGATATGGAAAGGATTGTTGGAATTGTTTAAAATTTTTAGAACTTCATGGTGTTTATTAAATATGTGGAAAATATTTAAATGGCCCAACTTTAGCCCTCTTTGTGAGGGCCAGGATGATGAAAATAAACAATGCATAAAGATAATAAAATATCAATGAATAAGAGATGTTATAAACAAAAATCAATATAATGAACTAATTAAACAGAATCAATATAATTGTCTTACAATTACACGCTTTGTCATCCAATAAACAAACACTCGCTGCTCTTCACACTGCCTTATTATCTTTCTTTCTCTCTCTCTCACTCTCTCTCTCTCTCAAAAAAAATACCTATATATAAATATATATATAAATATATATAAATATATATAAACAAATATTGCTATATAAATGTACAATAGTATCAGTACGTATTATAATTAAAATAGTACCGTGAGCTCAACTAGTAAATAGTAAGTGAAAAAAAGTTAGGTTCCAGGAAGGCGCTTAAGCGACAACATTAGAGCTTGATGAAGCAACAAAGGGCTAAAGCCCATTAAGTGATGTAAGCCTGGGCTAGAGTTCAATTGATCTGAAGATATTGTTGGAAGCATATCAACAGTCGAAACAAAATCAGCCTTTGTACCTTTTACGTTTGAAAGTTGCACATGGTCTTTATCTGTTAAGCTGACGGCTCTTTGGGGATACTTGATATTTTTAGCGAGAATGCTGCTACCAATTTTTGTCAAATGAATACTGTCATTGTACAAGCGTTGTCTCGGGGCACCTGACTTCGCAGTGAAAAAAGGTGTATTGTTTATAAAACAGTATTTATAACTAATGCAGAAAGACTGTAAAAATCTATTATTTATTTCTATCAAGTGCCTACCCTTGCCACGACATGGGGGTACGATGGATGAGAATCGGATTGTAGCGTTGGGAAATTTGTGAATGATACTTCTAACAATTTCTAGCATACTAGCTTGTGACAGTCTGACGTTTGATAGACTGTCGTTGACACCACAATGTAAGGTTACAGTTGTGGTGCTTGAGTCACGTGAACGGCTACTAATAACGTCCCTAATTTTTTCAAAATTTGCCCCAGGCAGCGCTATTACCGATACACGCTCGTAATGATCCGTGGCCATTATATCAGGATGGAGACCTTTAAGTGTAGAGTCACCAAGAATCAAATGGTGTTTCGTTATTTGGTTGGTGTAGGGGGCGGCGACATGTTGTGTGCTATCTCTATTAGTGGCATAGTGAGTAGAGCGTTGGACAACAGGGACATGAACAGCCTTGACCGTTGGGACGCTGCAATGTGTGGAATCACTTTTAGTTCGTGGTCGTTGCAGGGTGCTGGGACTCGAATGTTCCGATGGTTTGATTCGCGCTCTGTCATCACGTTGTGTAATTTTAACAGGGATTGGGAACGGAGCTTCTTGCATGATGCCTGCCGATGTGATTTTTGTTTCATTTATTAGTTGTTGTTGATTATCCTCACATGTTGAGGTGGATATTGTGCTGCAAGAGGGTTTCTTGGTTGTGAGGAGTTTCTTTAGTGACGCAGAAATATTTTCTTGATCAATCAAACGCTTCTTAAGGTTAACGTGTATATCCTTGCAGCTATGCACTTCATTAGATAGTCTCTTGACTTCGTCCCTTAAGACAGCGTTTTCGACTCGGAGTTGTTCTAGTTGACTGTTAAACTGTAATTTCTCCGCTTTAAAAGCTTTTTTAACACAGGTGATCTCGTTAAGAATAAACGATCTTAAGTTATTATCCAGTTGTGTGGTTTGAAGAAATGATATTTTTGGACTAAGCAGATCAGTTGGTTGGGATAGGTTTGATGAAAATGTATAGTTATTTATAGGAGTTACACAATCTAACGGATTGGTATTGATCGTAACCTCGCCACACTGATTGTCACTGTTGGAAGCGGACATAATCATTGGCGGTGAAATGGGTAGCTCCAATACTCTGGGTGGGGACAGTGAAGGTGGTGGTGACAGTGATAGTGGCGGCGACATGGGTAGAGGCATGTCGACAGCTTTGTCTGTTGTAATTAGGTTATTTAGAATACAGCAAAAATCCGAATCCACCCAAACAGACACAACGTTAGATTTTCCCTGTACCATGATTTTGTTATTCGTGTGGTACAGATGGACTGACAGCCCTGGTAATTTATAATTATCTTCAACATTGGCGCCATCATCATCTCTTCTTTCCTCAACAACATCAGCATATTTTGTTTTAATGATTCTTTTTACCTTTTCATAGCTAATTGAGTTTCGAAAAGCAATGATAACGCATCGTCCTCCATCTTTCTTTTGAAAATGAATATCATCCGCTGCACAAATGTTGGCAATCTTTTTTGATATAGCTTTTTCTTTATTTAAACGATACTTCTTGGCTCTGACGCTTCTGGTGACAACACCAGTCCAGTAGCGTACGCAGGGGGGGAGCAGGGGGAGCGGCCGCTCCCCCTCTTGCCATTTTCATCAAAGTGGCGCCTTTTTGAAAACTTTTTAAACTCAAAGTTTTAAACAATGATATTTGTTAAAAAAATATTTTTGGTCGGCACATCTATGTAAATCACAAGATTTCTTTTCATGCAGCAATTAAGCATTATTGTTCTAGTCTAGTAGTGTCTACGTTTACAACACGTATTAACAGCTGCATCAGTTTGCCATTCTAAAAATAACCATTACGATGCATTGCAATGTTTAAAAATGCTCTACGGTAGTACCACTTGGCAAGAGGGGTGTTAAGTTTAAGGCAACTGTATAATGTATTTGCTTACGAATAATTGAAAATGTTATACATAAAACTTCACACATAATTACTTTATATATACAGTTTGAATCGTGTGATTAATTTTTTAAACATTACAATACAGAATCAAATACAACTGATGTGGCACCTCTATTTAAATTTACTTATGAGCAAACTGCGTAGTGGTGGGGACATTTTGACAAGGTCATCAACGTCATCACGATGAAGTAGTAGTATTCTTACAGTTTGGGCGATAGTGATTACGATTACAAATTATATGAAACAGTTACAACCCCCCTCCCCCATGGACCCTTCTGTAAAAAAAATATTGTCATAATACCACTGCTACTTATTTAAATCTATTTATGTAATATATATTTGTGTAATATATATTTGTGTAATATATATGTATGTTTAGAACTTTTATCTAAAAACTGACGCTATGTTCACTCTGAGTTGGTTATCCCCCCCCCCCCCCCCCACACACACACACACCTCACCACCACAATTGTGTAGAGCGACATTAATGTCACACCTAGGTATACACTGGGTTGGATAATTGACCTAAAGTGAACGGACAGTGGTGAATGAAGTTGAACCCACCCCTCCCCCAACCCACCCCGAACTGATCTGTTAAGTACATGTAGAAAAAGCCGTAATGATGTACCAAAGTACCATGCCGCCAGAAAATTAGCTTTTTAAACGTAAAACTCTGTGAATAATGTTTTTGCAATTACCAGTAAAAGGGTGTGTGATCAATACAGTGATGTAACCCATACCTATCACTATGTTAAACATGATCTTTAAAGAACACAAAGAAGCAGTAGTTAATTAAAAATATAAGATCTGATCTAAAAGACCATCATGTAGTTAAATTTAAGCTGTTATACCGTATTTTATAGATAAACGTGGTTTTATACCAACTCTAAACTTTAAAAACTTTTATTATGCTGTAATACTTTAGCATTTATGATGACGATATATTAAATTCTGATTACAGACAAAAACATTTTGTAAACATGAATAGTGTTAAACAATTTCATTATATTCTTAAGTAATTATTTATTTGTTTTGACATTTATAATTAAATGTTTAGATATATACATATTTATATTAAGAGAGTGATTATTTCCCCTATTTCACTTGTCTTAAATAATTTCCCAGGAATTATTATGTAAGAAATTTTTTTTACAAGAATTACAAAACAGATTGTGTTACGTTCATTGTTTTTGGTTGTAGAGTGTATATATATATATATATATATATATATATATATATATATATATATATATATATATATATATATATTTGTTTAGATTGATACAATTTTAGTTTTGTCGGCCTACATTGTGTTTTTTTCTTATTTCTACAGAGTGCTACTTTCAATTTATTTTACATCATAGCGAAGTAATGACATACAACTAGTAATTATATATATATATATATATATATATATATATATATATATATATATATATATATATATATATATATATATATATATATATATATATATAATACACGTATATAGAACGTGTTAAAAATTCGGCGCCTTTTTTTGCTCTTTTCGCTCCCCCTACAACGAAAACCTGGATACGCCTCTGCACCAGTCCCTAACATTTTCACTCACCAGTAAAATTAAAATATCATGCTGACATCAGTAGAAATAGATAGAAAACGAATCATCAGTAGATCTACAACAACTAAGAATATAGATATCCGGTTTACATTTTAACAATGGATGAGACAATAAAATAAAAGCATAAAATATTACAGTAAGAACCGGTTAGTAAATTAGTACTAAACTACATTCTCAACCCTAATGGATGAGTAGTACTTCCCTTAGATTTTTTGGATCAAATATAGAATAAAAACACTAAAAACTATGAAAGAAAGTTGACATCAATTCCGGAAGTAAACAAGTTGACGCCATATTTATCTTTTTACTTTCCCTGGCCACTCCGGTTGACTTCAAGGAGAGGAGGGCGGTTTTTTTAAAATATTTGAATTGATAAAATAATTCAAAACGGCTTTTCAACGGCTTATCTATATATATAATTCTCTTCTTCGAGCCGTTAGAAAACAAGCTGCAAACGCTCTCCCTACCTCCCCACCCCTACATGGTTTTAGTGAGCTGTGTTCACTCTAAATGTTTACATGCAGAGCCAACGATTTTAAACGTAGGGGGGGGGGGGGGAGGAGGGGGAGGGAAGGAAGGGGGGGGGTTATGGTCCTTAACGAGCTACTTATAGTGTTTTAAAGAAATATTTTCAGTGTCAGCGTTGGTACTGTCGAATTCACAAATTATGAATTATTGAAAATTAGAAACAACTAAATAGCGGCGTATGTTATGCCGCGGGCCGGCTCGTATTCAATACAAAAATATAAAAAATGAGTGTAGTCGATGGTTCCCAAAAGGCTTTAATTTTTTAAAAATGTAACTATAATTTTATCGTTTGTCAAATTAAATTTTTTTTTAAAACTTTTGTATGATTACATAGATTTTCAAGCCTAGTTCAATAGTTTATTAAACTCCAATTTGAAAGTTGAAAATGAAAAGTAATTAAAATAAACCGGGAGTGATCTTCCCTAAGCTTTCTCGAATATTCTTATATAACACTACAAGGGGTGGCAACTCGGGATATAGACATCATTTTTAATTACTTAAACTTTTTAAAATAGAATAGAATCTCTTAGAAAACAAAATTGCGCACCAAGTGAATGGCAAACAATATTTGTATAATAGTGCGGAATATTATTAGTACTTTATAAATTCATTTTTGTTTTTTGAGAAATCGCAAAAAGCGTAAATTACTACTTCCGGTCAACGGAAACTACTCAAAATTTGATAGTAGACAGAGAATTAGATCTTTTACTTACATGTGAAATGTCGTTGATCTATCTGAACCAGTACTCACGTTATAGGCTTTTAAAAAACTAAAAGTAGAATAAGTCCCACTTCCGGTTTTTGGAAATCGCTGAAAAGTTGATACAGAACAACAAATTTGATATAATACTTATATATGACATTCACATCAACCTGGCTGTAACTTAAGTTACCGTGTTTACAGACAGACACACATACACACACAGACATACGGACAAAATTGCAAAACTATATTTTTTCGGTGACAGGACAAATGATCTCAGACAAAATATCTCACGGACAAATAATCTCAGGACAAAGGATCAGGAAGAGGCTAGAGTTAGGTAGAGGCTAGAGATAGACGAGTGTTGAGCCGGAGTTTGATATCTGATGTTGATTGTAACAATTTCTCACACAATTAGCAGACTGTAGGCGCCATTTGCTGGCGGGAAATGAAAGAATGACCTTGAAGAAACTTGACCTTGGTGACAAGCTGCCATGTCCTTGAGCCAGTCAACCGTGAGTGTCCGAGCACGCACGTCCTGGGTCAAAGGTCAACCTTAATTAAAAATTCAACTCGGGTCCAACTTTAATGAGCTGAGTTTCTTTGTGGGTCGCTGGCTCGCCATCTGACGTGGCTACAAGAGGGGGTGGGGCTGGGGGGAGGGGTGGGGGGGGAGGGGTGGGGGGAGGGGTGGGGGATATCGAGGGTATGCCTGGGTGGTGGGGGCACACTACACTGAGGACATGTCAGCTGGTGTGTGTGGGGAGGGGGAGGGGGGTTACTCTCAGCACAACGGTACTGTTTGGGTGAGTGGAATGACAACGTGCTAAAATAACCGTAAAGGAAAGTAACTGTGAGATTCTTAGGATGAGCTAACACAGCTCTAATTCATTTCTGTCATTTATTGGAGATTTAAAATGACAGGTATATACATATATATATATATATATATATATATATATATATATATATATATATATATATATATATATATATATATATATATATCTTTATACCTGTAAATTGAAGATATGCGCGTGTTTGCCAGAGCCCCCCCCCCCCCCCCCCCCCCCAGTACACCAGACACCACCCTGGGGCCATTAGTGACTGGACACACACATTAGTTAGCCCAGTCCGGGGACAGAACAATAGCCTCCCATTTTTTTCTCCCATGCTAGTGTAGAACTCAAACATCCCCCTCGTGTGTACCCGGCAGTTTTTTTTTGGATTAATCTCAGCTTAGGGTTAGGTTTCCATGTGGGCCAGTCGACCGGCCCGGGGGGAGGGGGCACTGACGGTCCACTCACGCCTCTTGATGCCGAGATTTAAGTCTGGGTTTGGATGTCTATTGTTGCCGTGAGCCGGTGGATCGTCCGGTTTTTTTAGCCGGATTAAAAAGGTGCACAATGGATTCAATAAACGTCAGTCAAAATGGCGGGCAGGTTTATGGGGGTAGACCAAGTCTAATGGTGGCCCTAATAGGATGGCCATAGGTTGATATAAAGGTGGCCCTCACATGATGGCCATAGGCTGATATAAAGGTGGCCCTCATAGGATGGCCATAGTTTGATATAAAGGTGACCCTCATAGGATGGCCATATGTTGATATAAAGGTGGCCCTCACAGGATGGCCATAGGTTATAAAGATGGCCCTCATAGGATGGCCATAGTTTGATATAAAGGTGGCCCTCATAGGATGGCCATAGGTTGATATAAAGGTGGCCCTCATAGGATGGCCAAAGGTTGGTATAAAGGAGGCCCTCATAGGATGGCCAAAGGTTGGTATAAAGGTGGCCCTCATAGGATGGCCATAGGTTGGTATAAAGGTGGCCCTCATAGGATGGCCATAGGTTGGTATAAAGGTGGCCCTCGTAGAATGGCCATAGGTTATAAAGGTGGCCCTCATAGGAAGGCCATAGGTTATAAAGGTGGCCCGCATAGGATGGCCATAGGTTGATATAAAGGTGGCCCTCATAGGAAGGCCATAGGTTATAAAGGTGGCCCGCATAGGATGGCCATAAGAGGTGATAAACACACAATATGAGAGAAACACAATATGATGTGACCAAGACAATGTGACACCATGTGACCAACACAATGTGACACCATGTGACACCATGTGACCAAGACGAGAAAGTCAACTGGTGTCGTGCAGAGTTTCTTCCAGGCATCTCTTCGGGGGGGCAAAGCCCCCCCGAAAAATTTTTACCGCCCCCCCGAACGAAATGAAATTTATATAATTTATATAGAAAATATATACTTTTAACAGTGTCCGCCCCCCCGAAGAAAGTTTACCGCCCCCCCGAAGATTTCAGGTGCCCCCCCGGAGAAAAAAGTCTGGAAGAAACACTGGTGTCGTGTGTCTTGAGGTCAGAGGTCAATGATTGGCCCAGCTCGCGCCTCAATGATGATTGGGTCCGACAAGCATCGCGCAACATGGCGTCCTTCATGGCCCAGCCTGTCAATCACGTGCTCATTACGTCACTTCCTGCCTGGCCACCTCCAGCAACATGACAACCAAAATTTTGGGCAGGAAAAATGTAGGAGTTTTTTTTCTGTAATTTCAGCTTTTGTCTGGGCTGTGACGTCAGAGCACGTGACCTTAGGACAGTTGTAGTGTACAGGGACGTGTGTCTCAGGGGTTTTAGAGGGACGTGAACATAGGGACGTCAGCATAAGGACGTGAGTCTCAGTGGTTTTAGAGGGACGTGAACATAGGGACGTCAGCACAGGGACGTGTGTCTCAGGGGTTTTAGAGGGACGTGAACATAGGGACGTCAGCACAGGGACGTGAACATAGGGACGTCAGCACAGGGACGTGTGTCTCAGGGGTTTTAGAGGGACGTGAACATAGGGACGTCAGCACAGGGACGTGAACATAGGGACGTCAGCACAGGGACGTGTGTCTCAGGGGTTTTAGAGGGACGTGAACATAGGGACGTCAGCATAAGGACGTATACGTAGGGACGTCAGTACAGGGACGTGTGTCTCAGGGTCTTTAGAGGGACGTGAACATAGGGACGTCAGCATAAGGGCGTACACATAGGGACGTCAGCATAAGGACGTGAACATAGGGACGTCAGCATAAGGACGTACACATAGGGACGTCAGCATAAGGACGTGAGTCTCAGGGGTTTTAGAGGGACGTGAACATAGGGACGTCAGCATAAGGACGTACACATAGGGACGTCAGCATAAGGACGTGAGTCTCAGGGGTTTTAGAGGGACGTGAACATAGGGACGTCAGCATAAGGACGTACACATAGGGACGTCAGCATAAGGACGTGAGTCTCAGGGGTTTTAGAGGGACGTGAACATAGGGACGTCAGCATAAGGACGTACACATAGGGACGTCAGCATAAGGGCGTACACATAGGGACGTCAGCATAAGGACGTACACATAGGGACGTCAGCATAAGGACGTACACATAGGGACGTCAGCATAAGGACGTACACATAGGGACGTCAGCATAAGGACGTACACATAGGGACGTCAGCATAAGGACGTACACATAGGGACGTCAGCATAAGGGCGTACACATAGGGACGTCAGCACATGGACGTAACTACAAGGGCCTAACGTCAAATAGGCCTACGTCCAGAATTTGTGTTCATTTACAGACACCCCCTTCCCCCCCTCCCCGCAATCCCCCAATCACGTGTCGCCACATCAGGGAACCCAGGGAAAACCCCCACGTGCAGTTATGAGTTTCTATTTTTAGAACCGGAATTGGCACATCAAAGCAGATTTGGAGAAGTATAAAAACGTACCGCAGGCCGCGAAAGTTGGCTAAAATAAAAAAAAAACTTTTTGCAGCAAGTCCGTGGAGACAGGGGAGAGAACCAGTTGCTCGTGGGTCCATGGGCTCTCTGACTCCATGGGCTCTCTGACTCCATGTGCTCTCTGACTCCATGTGCTCTCTGACTCCATGTGCTCTCTGACTCCATGTGCTCTCTGACTCCATGTGCTCTCTGACTCCATGGGCTCTCTGACTCCATGTGCTCTCTGACTCCATGTGCTCTCTGACTCCATGGGCTCTCTGACTCCATGGGCTCTCTGACTCCACGGGCTCTCTGACTCCATGGGCTCTCTGACTCCATGGGCTCTCTGACTCCATGGGCTCTCTGACTCCACGGGCTCTCTGACTCCATGGGCTCTCTGACTCCACGGGCTCTCTGACTCCATGTGCTCTCTGACTCCATGTGCTCTCTGACTCCATGGGCTCTCTGACTCCATGGGCTCTCTGACTCCATGTGCTCTCTGACTCCATGTGCTCTCTGACTCCATGGGCTCTCTGACTCCATGGGCTCTCTGACTCCACGGGCTCTCTGACTCCATGGGCTCTCTGACTCCATGGGCTCTCTGACTCCATGGGCTCTCTGACTCCATGGGCTCTCTGACTCCATGGGCTCTCTGACTCCATGGGATCTCTGACTCCATGGGATCTCTGACTCCATGTGCTCTCTGACTCCATGTGCTCTCTGACTCCATGGGATCTCTGACTCCATGGGATCTCTGACTCCATGGGATCTCTGACTCGCCACAACTTTCTCTTTCAAAATGGCGGCGGGTTGTACAATAGGACAGTTGCTTGTTAAAGTCGGTGGGTTGTTCATTTTAAGAAAGCGGGTTGTTAATTACGTCGGCGCGTTTTTCTTTAAGAAGGCGGGTTGTTAATTAGTTAGGTTGATAGGTCGTTCAGTTGATAGCTCGTTCAGTTGATAAATTGTACCATCAGCTCAACCAGCCGTCATCTGCTGTACCATCAACTCATGGCGCTGGTCAGTTCAAGTGTCCACCCCATCTCACCCCCACCCCCACCTCACCCCACCCCACCCGTACGTCATGTGGCGACCCTCAGAATTTCAATAGGAAGATGGCTCAGTGCGCCATGACACGCCTTTGTTGGCCCCGGCCCAGGCCAACAATAAAAAATGATTTCCCACTTTTTGACCAGGGTCCGTGGTCCGGTGTACTTGAAGGCCTTTTGACGATGTTTGCATTCATCTTCATGGCCGTGTTCAGGGTACTGCCACCAAAGTACTGCCACCTAAGTACTGCCATCAAACTACTGCCACCAAAGTACTGCCACCAAAGTACTGCCACCAAAGTACTGCCACTAAAGTACTGTCAATAAAGTACTGCCACCAAAGTACTGTCATCAAAGTACTATCATCAAACTACTGCCACTAAAGTACTGCCACCAAAGTACTGTCATCAAACTACTATCACCAAAGTACTGCCACCAAAGTACTGCCACCAAATTACTGCCACCAAAGTACTGCCACCAAAGTACTGCCACCAAAGTACTGCCACCAAAGTACTGCCACCAAAGTACTGCCACCAAAGTACTGCCATCTAAGTACTGCCATCAAACTACTACCATCAAAGTACTGCCACCAAAGTACTGTCATCAAACTACTGCCACCAAAGTACTGCCACCAAAGTACTGCCACCAAAGTACTGCTACAAAAGTACTGCCACCAAAGTACTGCCAACAAAGTACTGCCACCAAAGTACTGTCACCAATGTACTGTCATCAAACATGACAGACACAGACAAACAGACACAGACAACCCATGACAGACACAGACAACCCATGACAGACAGAGACAACCCATGACAGAGAGATAAAATCTGACCGACCCACGTTCCGTCGTACTACCGTGGTTAGCCGGATGGAGATGAGGGTGGGGGGGGGGGGGGGTGGCCCGTAAATGAGTGGGGAGAAGCCCCCACAGTGGCCACACAAAAGTGTGGGGTAATTGTGAGTGATGATCCTAAATGGCCTCGTTTTCACGCGGCACTTGGTGGCTGAAAAAAGAAATGACGTCGTTGGCGATGATTTGTTGAGATGTGGGGACGGCAGGGTCCGCCATAGGACTTTCAAAAGATGAGGAGGATGGGGGGGGGGCGCTGTTAAGAACGATTTAAAAACGCGTGCCTTTGTAGGTTTTGTCCTGAATGTCCCGATGATTTCCGATAGAATTTCTCGTCCGACCATGTTCGTTATTTGATTGATTCGTGTCTTTCGATGATTAATCTTCTGCTTATGATCGTCCAGAGATTATTTCAGCCTTGACCTTGAGACACTTTCAGCCAGCGCCAACCAGGACGATTTGACTTTTTTTTGGGGGGCGGGCCAAATAAAATTATGGATTGGAAACATAAGTGGATAATGTTCAAAGTTTGAAGCGGAAAGTTTTGGCTGCTACCCCGACTGGCAGTAGACATCCGCCATGTTTGCTGAGCGTGTAATCTCACGAGAATTGACGTCAGCGTGAGATCCCGACTGTTGTTGTTTCATTATCGTCGACAGCCCGGCTCATTCTTCTCACACAGTCGACTCTCATCATCCGGCTTCCGGCTGTCTCATGATCCGGCGACCGGCAGCCTTGAGACTCTGGGAACGTGGACTCATGCCGACCTTTGTCCGGCACAATGGCCGGCCAAACCTACAGACCTAGGCGCTGACCAGACAGCCATAAGTGGACCTTTGTCTCGGGGGTCGGGAATAATTGGCCGACCCCGGGCAGGCGAATCCCTAGGTAAACGACCCCTGCGGTTTTTGTGGGCGAACAACGTTAATTTGCCGTGGCCGACAGTTAACGAGGACAAGATACCCGGGACTGAGGGGGTGGGGTGGTGGGGGGAGGGTTTCAAGTGTAAGGGGCGGCGGTTAGCGGGAGTTTGTCGCTCCAGTGGAGCAGAAGACAATAGGAGAACTCGAGGACAGTTTCACTGGCTCGATAAAGGCGGGCTGGGGGGGGGGGGTTACTTTGGCTTGATGAGGGGAGTTAACCCTAACTATACCGGGGGAAGAGAGTAAACACCAAACACCCGTGTTTCTCTCAACATCTCCCCTATTCTCCCCAATCCCGGAGAGTCCATATCTTTTGGCTGACTAAAATTACGACTTGATATTAAATTCAGCCCTCTCATAACAAACAGATGAACACAAAAAATGATCTAGAATGGTCTAGAAATTCGACGTGTGTCGCCTGGCTAATATAAAGCTGTTTCCCAAAAGATGGAATATTTGAGTCGTTTCTTTTAAGTTTGTCCACTCAAATATTGATTCTAAAAACAGCTTTTGACTGGCGAAAAAGGAAAAAAAAATTCTTTTGTTTATCATTCACTAAAATAATATCCTCTAAAAATGGGCGGGATGAAGGAAGAGCCATTTGGATGTCCTCTAAAAAAAAATTCATAGCCCGGAAGGAATAAAAGGAGAGCATCAAATAAATGGACGCCCCCCCCCCCCCCCAAAAAAAAATCAATTTTCTGGATGAGAATGAGAGGAGAGAAGCGTCAGATAGGGGAGTACAATGGCAAGAAAGGAGTCAAGTGTGAATGGGGAGGGGACAATGCCAGCTATCATCGCCCCACTGGAGTAAGAGAAAGAGAGAGTCTACGGTTTCTCACACGCCGTCATTGATGAAAATTCCAATAGAAATTTCGGGCTGGACGAGTTTTTCTCCGACCAGAGCCAAGCCTAGCCGGGACCGCAGATGGGAGATTCATTAAAAAAGTAAAATAATGGGCAGATTATCAGCGGAGGATGAGCGTAGATCCTTACCAACAACAGGGCGAGTTGTCCTTCCTTAAACAATGAGCAGACGACCGGACTTGTAAAGAGTCGTCGTTCCCCGCCCCCCCCCCCCCCCCCCGGTCCTCCCGCGGGTTTTTTGTCGAGATCTCGTGTCGGCTCAGCTGATGGATGGTCTGCTGAGTTTGTTTTTTTAATTTGATCAAACAGAAATCTTCAGCTTTTTTAAATGAAATAAACTTAATTACTTGACAGTTCAAGGTGAGGGGGTTTGATGGGGATGGGGGGGGGGTGTAATGTGACCGGACAGAAGAGACAATGTTGGAAAGTTGGGCTTATTTCATGAACAATGTCTAGAGGTTCTCGACATTTGGGGAGAAGAGCGGTCAGCAAACACGTGCAATGTTGAGGGTCATTTCAGTTCAAGCTTATGGTCATTCTGCTAGATTTGGTCATTCATCTAGATTTTGGTCATTCTGCTAGATGTTGGTCATTCTGCTAGATTTGGTCATTCTGCTAGATTTGGTCATTCTGTCCGATTTGGTCATTCCGTCTGTTGGGATTTGGTCATTTAGTCAACTGACTGACCCTCCCCCACCACTACCATAAGTACTCTCTAACGGATTTGTCAGGTAAGTACAAGTGTAGAAAAAACATTTGGGGAGGGGGGGGGGGGGGGGGTAAATGTCCCTAACAACATAACGTCCTTAATGCCAGGACCTAACACCAGACAAAAGGTCCCTAACACCAGACAAAAGGTCCCTAACACCAGACAAAAGGTCCCTAACACTAGACAAAAGGTCCCTAACACCAGACAAAAGGTCCCTAACACTAGACAAAAGGTCCCTAACACCAGACAAAAGGTCCCTAACACCAGAAAAAAGGTCCCTAACACTAGACAAAAGGTCCCTAACACCAGACAAAAGGTCCCTAACACCAGATGAGGTCCCTATACTGACACTAAATCTGATCCAGGGGCCTTGGTTTCTATCACCTAATCCCTTAATCCGTCCCCGCTGTTTGAAGAAAATCCGACTGAACTTTAATCCAAACACAAACTCACAGTTTGCTAAAGACCAATATGTACATTTCACAATGTTGTCATAATGGGCTTTAGATGGCCTGACGTCTGCCCTCATGTGCCGTGCCTGACGTCTGCCCTCATGTGCCGTGCCTGACGTCTGCCCTCATGTGCCGTGCCTGACGTCTGCCCTCATGTGCCGTGCCTGACGTCTGCCCTCATGTGCCGTGCCTGACGTCTGCCCTCATGTGCCGTGCCTGACGTCTGCCCTCATGTGCCGTGCCTGACGTCTGCCCTCATGTGCCGTGCCTGATATCTGCCCCCATGTGCCGTGCCTGACGTCTGCCCTCATGTACCTTGCCTGACGTCTGCCCTCATGTGCCGTGCCTGACGTCTGCCCTCATGTGCCGTGCCTGACGTCTGCCCTCATGTGCCTTGTCTGACGTCTGCCCCTGGATATTGTCTGCCGCCCCCCCCCCCCCCATGTCTAACTGTGACTTGACGCTTATGTCCACTTGATTCAACTTCCGGTTTTTAGAAGTATCTCGGATTAGTACAAAGTTGATAAAACGTGGATATACTGTTGATACAAAGTTGATAAAACGTGGATATACTGTTGATACAAAGTTGATAAAACGTGGATATACTGTTGATACAAAGTTGATAAAACGTGGATATACTGTTGATACAAAGTTGATAAAACGTGGATATACTGTTGATACCAAGGTTGATAAAACGTGGATATACTGTTGATACAAAGTTGAAAAACGTGGATATACTGTTGATACAAAGTTGATAAAACGTGGATATACTGTTGATACAAAGTTGATAAAACGTGGATATACTGTTGATACAAAGTTGATAAAACGTGGATATACTGTTGATACAAAGTTGATAATACGTGGATATACTGTTGATACAAAGTTGATAAAACGTGGATATACTGTTGATACCAAGGTTGATAAAACGTGGATATACTGTTGATACAAAGTTGAAAAACGTGGATATACTGTTGATACAAAGTTGATAAAACGTGGATATACTGTTGATACAAAGTTGATAAAACGTGGATATACTGTTGATACAAAGTTGAAAAACGTGGATATACTGTTGATACAAAGTTGATAATACGTGGATATACTGTTGATACAAAGTTGATACAACGTGGATATACTGTTGATACAAAGTTGATAAAACGGGGATATACTGTTGATACAAAGTTGTATTAACAGAGTTGCTACAGCCACACAACATTAAGATCCACCCGGGACTGCTCGTCCATGCCTAGTGTGTCTACTGCCACTGTTGATGGCAAAGTTTCTTAATGACATACATGGTCACATTCATAATGACATTAATTGAATCGTCATTGACTTTAACAGGCGGGGTTTATAAAAGGTCAAGGCCACCACACAATGAGCCAGGGCCACCACACAATGAGCCAGGGCCACCACACAATGAGCCAGGGCCATCACACAATGAGCCAGGGCCACCACACAATGAGCCAGGGCCACCACACAATGAGCCAGGGCCACCACACAATGAGCCAGGGCCACCACACAATGAGCCAGGGCCACCACACAATGAGCCAGGGCCACCACACAATGAGCCAGGGCCACCACACAATGAGCCAGGGCCACCACACTATGAGCCAGGGCCATCAACCTATAAAACGACTCCCAAAGAAAAAAGCGACGACTACACAAGCAAATATCCTATCGGGCTAAAAAAGTTTTCCCCAGAGCTGATTGGCGTCTGAAAGGTTTTAAAAAAAATGTATGTACGGGTAGATTGGAGAGAGGAAGTGGGGGAATAGAATTAGAAAGGGGAGAAGACCGGTGTCCAGCCATCGTCTGCCGGACAGGGGAGAGCACTGTCATCTCCTCCATTAGCCGCCATGTTTGTTTTCAGGGCGAAGGTAAAAAATCTTTTGTGGACACGGGTCAACCTAGGACCTGGTCCCGCCACAATGGATGGTGTGTACTCAGCTGGATAGGTTATCCACTTGGGGGATCAGATGGATAGATTATCCACTCCTTCAGTGCCAGGCAAAATATAAAAAATGGAACTTCAGACATTTGATATTTTCATGTCCATTTCCATTGATGTTTTTACCTCTCGAAACATACCCCTCACCCAACCCCATGTCTAATGCCAAAGACTTAAATTACGCGGCCATTTTGGTTTTATTTATTTTTTCAGAGGTGAAATAATTTTTTTTAAAAAGCGTCTATATTAGTAAAATATAAAAACTACTAAAACACAGGAAGCGTTGGTCGCGGTCTGCGCTTTTAGTTTTTTTGGCAACCAGAAATTTTTTTATAAAGTTGTCACTAAAGTGTTGTAGAGATATAAGTTAACATGAGTACAAGTATGCTGGAGTGTCTGACCACACAACCCACACACACACAACCCCACACACACACACGTGACTTGTGTGGTAAATAAAGCTGTTGGCGTGTTGGATTCCCATGTGTTAAAATATAGAAGGAAAAAAACACCCTTCGTACACATGACTTGCCCTACACAGGTGTGATGGGAATATCAAGTTTCAACAAAAAAATCTCCAACAAATTTTTGTGTATTTTCCTGCATCAGGAAATCCCATTATAAATTTAGAGTTAAAGGCCCATCAACAAAAGAAGAATTCAAACGTGAATACGCTGAAGTTTGGTCGTGACTTTCAGGGGAAGGGGTGGGGAAGGCATGGGGAAGGCATGGGGAAGGATCCGGGAAACGGGAAGAAGAATTTTTCAAGGAAATATTCCAATAGGAAAATTTTCTTCACGCCAAGTAAAGCAGATATGTGTTTTTTAAGTGAATCAGTCGGCACATCTAATGATGGCATCAAATGATGGCATCAAATGACCACATCCAATGATGGCATCAAATGACCACATACAATGATCGCATCAAATGACCACATCCAATGATGGCATCAAATGACCACATCCAATGATGGGATCAAATGACCACATCCAATGATGTCATCAAATGACCACATACAATGATGTCATCAAATGACCACATCCAATGATGGCATCAAATGACCACATCCAATGATGGGATCAAATGACCACATCCAATGATGGCATCAAATGACCACATTCAATGATGGCATCAAATGACCACATCCAATGATGGCATCAAATGACCACATCCAATGATGATTTCTTTTGATAAGACCTACCTGGGTCAGGTAGGTTTGACTGGGTCAGGTAGGTTTGACTGGGTCAGGTAGGTTTGACTGGGTCAGGTAGGTTTGACTGGGTCAGGTAGGTTTGACTGGGTCTGGTAGGTTTGACTGGGTCAGGTAGGTTTGACTGGGTCAGGTAGGTTTGACTGGGTCAGGTAGGTTTGACTGGGTCTGGTAGGTTTGACTGGGTCAGGTAGGTTTGACTGGGTCAGGTAGGTTTGACTGGGTCAGGTAGGTTTGACTGGGTCTGGTAGGTTTGACTGGGTCAGGTAGGTTTGACTGGGTCAGGTAGGTTTGACTGGGTCAGGTAGGTTTGACTGGGTCTGGTAGGTTCGACTAGGGCAGGTAGGTTGGACTGGGTCAGGTAGGTTTGACTGGGTCAGGTAGGTTTGACTGGGTCTGGTAGGTTTGACTGGGTCAGGTAGGTTTGACTGGGTCAGGTAGGTTTGACTGGGTCAGGTAGGTTTGACTGGGTCTGGTAGGTTCGACTAGGGCAGGTAGGTTGGACTGGGTCAGGTAGGTTTGACTGGGTCAGGTAGGTTTGACTGCGTCTGGAAAGTTTTCTAACAAACCACATCCTAGATTGAAGCAAACAGAAAGTCAACTTTCCTGGCCGATAAGTTTCTTGGAAACACTGGATTCACTTGGACACGATTTCTTGGGTAGATCCCAGTGTGGGGGTGGGACGCTGTGTGTACAGTGGGAGGGGGGTGGTTAGGGCACCTGAAGAAAAACGACGCCCAGGTTTTGCTTCGGTGGGCAGGAAGTTTCTAGATAAACAGTTTTTTGGGGGTTTTTATGTGGGTCATGGGTGTTAGTAAAGGTCAGGGTTACAATGTGTTGTAGTCAAGGTCAGGGTTACAATGTGTTGTAGTCAAGGTCAGGGTTAAAATGTGTTGTAGTCAAGGTCAGGGTTACAATGTGTTGTAGTCAAGGTCAGTGTTAAAATTGTGTAGTCAAGGTCAGGGTTACAATGTGTTGTAGTCAAGGTCAGGGTTAAAATGTGTTGTAGTCAAGGTCAGGGTTACAATGTGTTGTAGTCAAGGTCAGTGTTAAAATTGTGTAGTCAAGGTCAGGGTTACAATGTGTTGTAGTCAAGGTCAGGGTTACAATGTGTCGTAGTCAAGGTCAGGGTTACAAAGTGTTGTAGTCAAGGTCAGGGTTACAATGTGTTGTAGTCAAGGTCAGGGTTAAAATTGTGTAGTCAAGGTCAGGGTTAAGATTAAGTTGTAGTCAAGGTCAGGGTTAAGATTGTGTAGTCAAGGTCAGGGTTAAGATTAAGTTGTAGTCAAGGTCAGGGTTAAGATTGTGTAGTCAAGGTCAGGGTTAAGATTAAGTTGTAGTCAAGGTCAGGGTTAAGATTGTGTAGTCAAGGTCAGGGTTAAGATTACGTTGTAGTCAAGGTTCAGGTTTTGTTACAGGTAGATCTAACGACCAGTATCCACTGGTTGACTGGGTGGCATGGAGTCGTTTGTTGGGGGGGGGGGGGGATCGATGGTGGCAGCTTGTTGATATATGGATACAATTTGGGGATATATGGATACAATTTGGGGATATATGGATACAATTTGGAATCAGAACACGGCATAACAGCTTCTCTAGGGTTCTGATGACGTATGTTGTCTTGATGGTTAGGTTAGCGTCAAGACGTCATGCGATACTTTGAATGTACCAAACAATAAATAAAACTGAAATTAACAAGCTGGGGCTGTTGAAAAAAAAATCGTGCCTACAATAATCTTTTGAATAGAAAGTTTTGAATGGACTCAAATAATAGATTGAAACAAAATTCTATTTCTCTAGATACAAACGTGCTTGGTCCCTAAATGCTTTAGATTTCTTTAGATACTAAATTTTTACTTTTATATCGAAAGAAAGAAAAGGTCATTTTATGTTGGTTTTTTTTTTTTCGCGCATTTAAAAGATTGTCATAAAAATTTGTTACAAATTTATTTCATTACGTCCCCTACGTCCCCTAACCACGCCCCCTGACTACTTCCCTAACCACGCCCCTGACTACATCTCTGTGACGTTCTGAAGCAGCCAGTTGACCCCCCCCCCCCCCCCCCACCCCATTGACTGGGACAGCAACGACCCCTGTAGAGAAGAACGATGTCTTTTGTTCTCGTAAATATTGCACGTGTTCCGTATCACTGTATCTTCTATTTGATTGTGTACCTTTAGAAAAGTTGATTATTCACCTATAGAAAAGTTGATTATTCACCTATAGAAAAGTTGATTGTTTATCTATAGAAAAGTTGATTGTTTACCTATAGAAAAGCTGGATTTGAATGATGATAGAGTTACGTCCCTGCCCGAGGTCCTCTATCACAACTGTTCCATCTTTCTTCTTCCTCCTGATTCTTTCATTCCTAGCCTTTAACCTTTCTTCCAGCTTACATACTCTGGTATAGTCACCTTACATACACTGTTTTTGTTTAGTTTAAATAATTCTAGCCGTGTCTTGATGTCCTCAATCTTCTTTTTCTTTATCGTCTCGTGTCGTCATTGATGCGTAAGTCTCCCCTCCCCCCCCCCCTCCCCCCACTTCATCCCTTGTCTCGTCATTGATGCGTAAGTCTCCCCCCCCCCCCCCCCCCACTTCATCCCTTGTCTCGTCATTGATGCGTAAGTCTCTCCCCCCCCCCATCCTTAAGATTGACCAAACGATAAATGTGGCGAGGTAATTAAAGTTTGTATTTTATCACCAGGGCTCTATTGTGTGGGTGTATGTGTGGGGGAAGGGGGGGGGACGGACGGCAGAGAGACGACCTTTTTTCAGGGTGAATTAAAATTTGGAAGAGTATTGGAGCTATAGAAGGTTGTTTGTGGTGTATTTATCCAGATTTTCTTCCAGTTCGCCCCCCCCCCCCCCCCCGAAATTTTTATCGCCCCCCCCCCCCGAACGAAATGAAATTTATATAATTTATTTATATAGAAAATATATACTTTTAACAGTGTCCGCCCCCGGAAGAAAGTCTACCGCCCCCCCCCCCCCCGAAGATTTCAAGTGCCCCCCTCCGGAGAAAAAGGTCTGGAAGAAACACTGTATTTATCCCGGCTCCCATGCAACTCCATCGTCCCCTACCCCCCCCCCCCCCCCCCAATCAAATGTAAATTAAATGAAAAAAATGTGCGTTTGAACAATTCTTGTAATTATAACCAGGTACCCAAACCCTAGCGGATATTATTACAGTTTTTGAAAAAGGTTACAGCCAGAATATGGTTTTCGTATGATAATGTTAAGTCCAGAGTTGATGTTCTTGACTATGTTAAGTCCAGAGTTGATGTTCTTGACTATGTTAAGTCCAGAGTTGATGTTCTTGACTATGTTAAGTCCAGAGT